>NC_041386.1:634129586-634134794 GCF_002162155.2 Triticum dicoccoides
TGTTCATCCCATCGATCGGCTTCAGTTAGCAGCAGTAGCGAAGGAATCGCTCGATCAGGTTCAGTTAACAGCCATCGATCGATCGCTTGGGTTCAGTAATGCGTAGCCTGCAGTGTAATCGCTCGGGTTCAGTTAGAGCCCAATGCCTCGCTCGGGTTCAGTTAGAGCCAACACCTCGCACACATGTGCGTACGTGTACGAGAGAAACGCGCATCGCTCGGCCCCCGACCTCCCACCATAACAGGGAACTCCCCGAAATTTTCCTCCACCTCGCTTCTACCACGGTTTTTTCCTTCATGGACGGCCCAAAGAATGTCATGCAGCTGCTTCTTCGGCCCGCCCAGGACGGAAAGCCCATTTTCTGTCATGATTTTTTGTCATAGAAGTAGGAGCCCACCACATCTAATATGATACCGGGTTTTGTCACAATTATCGTCATAGAAGTGTCATATGTGTGACAGAAAAAAATTCGTTCGGCCCAAAATGTCACGGATGTGTCTTTTTTTGTAGTGCACCAACCCCTAAGAAATGCTTGCTAGGGCGGATCCACTCGAGCGGTACGTGAAGAAGGCTGAAGGCCTCGACGGAGAGCATGTTGAGGCCGGCGCCGCTGTCGATGAGTGTCTTGGTGATGGACATGTGGCAAATGGTGGGCGTGCAAAGCATTGGGAGCGCACCCGAGTCGACGTTGGAGGCGGGATGGTCTCCTGAGTCGAAGGTGAGGTCGGCCTCGGGCACGGCCCAGCCCGGCGGAGCCCTCGGGAACTTGGAAGTGGCGCCGATCTGGCGAAAGAACGGCTTGACGTGACGATCCAAGGGTGGTGCTTGTGAGCCGCCGAGGAGGGCTGTAACCGCGTGGTGCATCGGTGCCACGTAGCGCGCAACGAAGAGGCCGCGCAACTCCTCCCGGGAAGCCACCGTGGATCCGGGGAGGTTGAGTAGCCAGGCGCGCGGTGCGCCAGTGAGGGCCATGGAAAGCCAGTTGGCCATGACCTTGTCGTCACCCCGGTGTCGGTGTCAAAACCGGCGGATCTCGGGTAGGGGGTCCCGAACTGTGCATCTAGGATCGATGGTAACAGGAGACAGTGCACACAATGTTTACCCAGGTTCGGACCCTTTGTATGGAGGTAATACCCTACGTCCTGCTTGATTGATATTGATGAATATGGGTGTTACAAGATTTGATCTACCAGGAGATCATAATGGCTAAACCCTAGAATCCTAGACTATGTAGGTATGGTAATGAGTATATATGTTCTTCTTTCCGGACTATCCCCTTCGGTTATATAGACACCGAGGGGATCGAGGGTTTACATGGAGTCGTTACATAAGAAAGAATCTTCGGTCGCCAAGCTTTCCTTCCACGCCAAGTAGAGTCCAATCCGAACATGGTGCATTCTTCATTCTTCATGTCTTCACAGCCCATCAGTCTGGCCCATGGATAACAGGCCGGACGCCCGAGGACCCCTTAGTCCAGGACTCCCTCAGTAGCCCCTGAACCTGGCTTCAATGATGAGGAGTCCAGCGTGCAAATTTGTCTTCGGCATTGCAAGGCGGGTTCCCTTCTATCCGAACTTTAAGATACTCTTCGGATGCGATGATAGTATCCGGACCTGTCACACAGACCATATATAACCGTAGAGAGAATATATATTCTTACACGAGTCTAATCCGCTGACAGCTTTTACAACATGACATCGCGTTTGTCCAGTCATAATTTTGAACCGTTTTTCGTCCGCCACTCCACGCTGCGAGATGCGGTTGTCATTGGCACGTCTTGTCAAAGCAGAGATCGTGCCCCCCTTATTACGGGATTCTCATCAATACGGGCGTGGGTAACCCAATCGTGCTGTTTTGCACGGCTCTGGAGAACAGGTGAGTGGGGAGGCGCTTGATATTCGCGGCTGAGGGAGTCCTGGATTAGGGGTGTCCGGATGGCCGGACTATACCTTCAGCCGGACTCCTGGACTATGAAGATACAAGATTAAAGACTTCGTCCTGTGTCCGGAAGGGACTTTCCTTGGCGTGGAAGGCAAGCTTGGCGATACGGATATATAGATCTCCTGCCACTGTAACTGACTTTGTGTAACCCTAACCCTCTCCGGTGTCTATATAAACCGGAGGGTTTTAGTCCGTAGGACAACATACAGAACAACAATCATACCATAGGCTAGCTTCTAGGGTTTAGCCTCTCCGATCTCGTGGTAGATCTACTCTTGTACTACCCATATCATCAATATTAATCAAGCAGGACGTAGGGTTTTACCTCCATCAAGAGGGCCCGAACCTGGGTAAAGCTTCGTGTCCCTTGCCTCCTGTTACCATCCGGCCTAGACGCACAGTTCGGGACCCCCTACCCGATATCCGCCGGTTTTGACACCGACAGCGGCCTTTATAAGGGGATAAGGACACTCTTCCTTTACCCACACCCTTCTTCATCTCCAGTCCTTCCGTCCTTGAGCTCTAGCGCCCAAGCTTTTGGCTTTTCCTTGTTCAAGAAGGCACTCCAATCATGTCCGGATCCGGAGCTGGAGGCAAGTGGATGGCCTCCTCCATTAAAGAGAAGAACATCACGGACCTCCGGGAGGCCGGCTATCTAGCCAAGGAGATTGCTTAACGACTCCCGGAAAAAGGGCAGATCGTCCCTACCCCCGATCCCCACGAGAGGGTTGTGTTTCTCACACACTTCGCCCGTGGGCTGGGATTCCCTCTTCATCCATTTGTCCATGGATTGATGTTTTACTATGGGTTGGACTTCCACGATCTGTCCCCCAACTTTATCCTCAGTATCTCCGCATTCATTGTTTTGTGCGAAGCCTTTCTCCGCATCCCACCTCACTTTGGCCTATGGCTGAAGACTTTTAATGTAAAGCCAAAGGTGGTGCGCGGCCAACAGGCCGAATGCGGAGGCGCCATGGTGGGCAGGATGCCCAATACCACCTGGCTCGAAGGCTCCTTCATAGAGACGGTGAAGGGATGGCAATCGTGGTGGTTCTATGTCACCGAGCCGCGCGACGCCAACTAGGCGGCAGCTCCCAAATTCTGATCCGGAGGTCCAATGCGGCTTACCTCCTGGCAGGAGAAGGGCCTGACCTGGGGATCTCTGGAAGAGATCACGGGGCTCCAAACGTGTCTCCATAATATGATAACCCGGAAGATCAAGCCCGTTGATGTGATCCAGGTTATGCTTGTACGCCGGATCCTTCCATGTCAGCGCCCGGCTTGTTATTTGTGGGAGTTTGATCCGGCCGAGCACCAGAAACTGCTAAGGATCTTTGGCACGACGCACGAAGATATCTGGAAGGTGCTCTTCAAGGGCAACGAGACGCCACCACCCTTGAACAAAGATCGCGGGCTCAACTTTAAGCGTCAGGCCAATTCGGTAAGCCGTCAAGGTGTAGTCTTTAAGGACACACTTCAAGGAAGGATACTATGCCTTCTTGTTAATTTCTTTTTCAGGCTTGGGTCGATCTAGCGGGACGAATTAATAGTCCGGCTCCGCTACCCGAAGACGAAGAAACCCCACTTCTTACCAAGATGCTATTTCCGGCGCCTTACGGTGTGCCGGAGAAGAAGGTCAAAACCACGGTCAAGGGGACCAGGCATGGGCTTCGCCGAAGGAGCACCTTGGTCATCTCGTCTGACGACGAGACAGACCCCTCAGCCACCGACGATGACAACGAGGGGGGAGGTGACTCCCCTCCTGCGAGAGGAAGGGAGAAAAGGGAGGCCTCCACGAGCTTGGAGGCGGAGGCGCCCAAGAGGGGGAGAGGCTCCTTCGCGGATAACTCTGTGTGGGATGTTGACAGCAGTCCGAAGCGACCTCATCAGACCAAGCCTCGGGCCGCCTCATGAGTACCAGAATCAAAAACATCCAGCCTTATTGGTTTGTAATATTGACACATATTAAACCTTGTCGTTGCAGTCCGGCATGCGACGGCTCCCCGCGGTCCTCGACAGAGGATTCGCTAGACTCAAAGGAGATGGCTAGCATGTCTCCGCCACCTTCTCATTCCATCTCACCCAAGGGTGACGGTGAGGTGGCGTCCAAAAAGACTTTCCCAGGCTGCGGGGAGATTCCGGAGACCATCAGGGTGACGCCTCAGGATGACTCCTCAGCCGCCAGACATACGGGGGGAAAATTCCCCACGGGGACCGGTGGCGGGGCCCGAGTTCCCTTTGGGACTCAGCCGAATACCACTCCGGATATCTAGTGTTGGGAACGTAGTAATTTCAAAAAAATTCCTACGCACACGCAAGATCATGGTGATGCATAGCAACGAGAGGGGAGAGTGTGATCTATGTACCCTTGTAGACCGACAGCGGAAGCATTAGCACAATGTGGTTGATGTAGTCGTACGTCTTCACGGCCCGACCGATCAAGCACCGAAACTACGGCACCTCCGAGTTTTAGCACACGTTCAGCTCGATGACGATCCCCGGACTCTGCTCCAGCAAAGTGTCGGGGAAGAGTTCCGTCAGCACGACGGCGTGGTGACGATCTTGATGTTCTACCGTCGCAGGGCTTCGCCTAAGCACCGCTACAATATTATCGAGGATTATGGTGGAAGGGGGCACCGCACACGGCTAAGAAAATGATCACGTGGATCAACTTGTGTGTCTAGGGATGCCCCCTGCCCCCGTATATAAAGGAGCAAGGGGAGGAGGCCGGCCGGCCCTATAGGCGCGTCAAGGAGTCCTCCTCCTAGTAGGAGTAGGACTCCTACTAGGAGGGGGAAGGAAGTGGGGAGGGAGAAGAAAAGGGTGTTGGGTAACGTAGTAATTTCAAAAAAATTCCTACGCAAACACAAGATCATGGTGATGCATAGCAACGAGAGGGGAGAGTGTGATCTACGTACCATTGTAGACCGACAGCGGAAGCGTTAGCACAACGCGGTTGATGTAGTCGTATGTCTTCACAGCCCGACCGATCAAGCACCGAAACTACGGCACCTCCGAGTTTTAGCACACGTTCAGCTCGATGACGATCCCTGGACTCCGATCCAGCAAAGTGTCGGGGAAGAGTTCCGTCAGCACGACGGCGTGGTGACGATCTTGATGTTCTACCGTCGCAGAGCTTCGCCTAAGCACCGCTACAATATTATCGAGGATAATGATGGAAGGGGGCACCGCACACGACTAAGAATAAGATCACGTGGATCAACTTGTATCTATGGGGTGCCTCTTGCCTCCGTATATAAAGGATCC
>NC_041386.1:634135241-634146554 GCF_002162155.2 Triticum dicoccoides
GGTGCGGCCGGCCCTAGTAGGAGGCGCGCAGGAGGAGTCCTACTCCTACCAAGAGTAGGACTCCCCTCCCTTTCCTTGTCCAAGTAGGAGAGGGGGAAGGAAGGGAGAGAGGAGAGGGGGGCGCCGCCCCTCCCTCCTTGTCCAATTCGGACTAGGGGGAGAGGGGGCATGCGGCCTGCCCTAGCAGCTCCTCCTCTTCTCTACTTTAGGCCCATGACGCCCATTAACCCCCCGGGAGGTTCTGGTAACCCCCCGGTGCTCCGGTTTTATCCGAAACTTCCCCGGAACACTTTTGGTGTCAGAATATAGCTGTCCAATATATCAATCTTTATGTCTCGACCATTTCGAGACTCCTCGTTGTGTCCGTGATCATATCCAGGACTCCGAACTCCTTCGGTACATCAAAACTCATAAACTCATAATATAACTGTCATTGAAACCTTAAGCGTGCGGATCCTACGGGTTCGAGAACAATGTAGACATGACCGAGACACGTCTCCAGTCAATAACCAATAGCGGAACCTGGATGCTCATATTGGCTCCCACATATTCTACGAAGATCTTTATCGGTCAGACCGCATAACAACATACGTTGTTCCCTTTGTCATCGGTATGTTACTTGCCCGAGATTCTATCGTCGGTATCTTAATACCTAGTTCAATCTTGTTACCGGCAAGTCTCTTTACTCGTTCCGTAATACATCATCTCACAACTAACTCATTAGTTGCAATGCTTCCAGGGCTTATGTGATGTGCATTACCGAGAGTGACAAATCCTAATCTCGAAATACGCCAACCCAACATGTACCTTTGGAGACACCTGTAGAGCTCCTTTATAATCACCCAATTACGTTGTGACGTTTGGTAGCACACAAAGTGTTCCTCCGGCAAAGGGGAGTTGCATAATCTCATAGTCATAGGAACATGTATAAGTCATGAAGAAAGCAATAGCAACATACTAAACGATCGGGTGCTAAGCTAATGGAATGGCTCATGTCAATCACATCATTCTCCTAATGATGTGATCCCGTTAATCAAATAACAACTCTTTTGTTTATGGTTAGGAAACATAACCATCCTCGATTAACGAGGTAGTCAAGTAGAGGCATACTAGTGACACTCTATTTGTCTATGTATTCACACATGTATTATGTTTCCGGTTAATACAATTCTAGCATGAATAATAAACATTTATCATGATATAAGGAAATAAATAATAAATTTATTATTGCCTCTAGGGCAAATTTCCTTCAAAGGCCCCCCCCCTCTCCTAGTACAATTCGGACCAGGGGGGAAGCAGGCGCGTGGCCCACCCTGGCTGGCCTTCTCTTTCTCCACTAAGGCCCATATGGCCCATTACTTCTCCCGGGGGGGTTCTGGTAACCCTCCGGTACTCCGGTTTTCTTCGAAATCCCCCAGAACACTTCCGATGTCCGAATATAGCCGTCCAATATATCAATCTTTATGTCTCGACCATTTCGAGACTCCTCGTTATGTCCGTGATCACATCCGGGACTACGAACTAACTTCGGTACATCAAAACTCATAAACTCATAATATAACTGCCATCGAAACCTTAAGCGTGCGGACCCTACGGGTTCGAGAACAATGTAGACATGACCAAGACATGTCTCCGGTCAATAACCAATAGCGGAACCTGGATGCTCATATTGGTTCCTACATATTCTACGAAGATCTTTATCGGTCAGACCGCATAGCAACATACGTTGTTCCCTTTGTCATCGGTATGTTACTTGCTCGAGATTCGATCGTCGGTATCTCAATACCTAGTTCAATCTCGTTACCGGGAAGTCTCTTTACTCGTTTCGTAATACATCATCTTGCAACTAACTCATTAGTTGCAATGCTTGCAAGGCTTATGTGATGTGCATTACCGAGAGGGCCCAGAGATACCTCTTCGATAATCAGAGTGACAAATCCTAATCTCGAAATACGCCAACCCAACATTTACCTTTGGAGACACCTGTAGAGCTCCTTTCTAATCACCCAGTTACATTGTGACGTTTGGTAGCACACAAAGTATTCCTCCGGCAAACGGGAGTTGCATAATCTCATAGTCATAGGAACATGTATAAGTCATGAAGAAAGCAATTGCAACATACGAAACGATCGGGTGCTAAGCTAATGGAATGGGTCATGTCAATCACATCATTCTACTAATAATGTGATCCCGTTAATCAAATGACAACACATGTATATGGTTAGGAAACATAACCATCTTTGATTAATGAGCTAGTCAAGTAGAGGCATACTAGTGACGTTTAGTTTGTCTATGTATTCAGACAATTATTATGTTTCCGGATAATACAATTCTAGCATGAATAATAAACATTTATCATGATATAAGGAAATAAAATAATAACATTATTATTGCCTCTAGGGCATATTTCCTTCAGTCTCCCACTTGCACTAGAGTCAATAATCTAGATTACACAGTAATGATTCTAACACCCATGGAGCTTTGGTGCTGATTATGTTTTGCTCGTGGAAGAGGCTTAGTCAACGGGTCTGCAACATTCAGATCCATATGTATCTTGCAAATCTCTATGTCTCCCACCTGGACTAGATCCCGGATGGAATTGAAGCGTCTCTTGATGTGCTTGCTTCTTTTGTGAAGTCTGGATTCCTTTGCCAGGGCAATTGCACCAGTATTGTCACAAAAGATTTTCATTGGACCCGATGCACTAGGTATGACACCTAGATCAGATATGAACTCCTTCATCCAGACTCCTTCGTTTGCTGCTTCCGAAGCAGCTATGTACTCCGCTTCACATGTAGATCCCGCCACAACGCTTTGTTTAAAACTGCAACAACTGACAGCTCCACCGTTTAATGTAAACACGTATCCGGTTTGCGATTTAGAATCATCTGGAACAGTGTCAAAGCTTGCATCAACGTAACCATTTACTATGAGCTCTTTGTCACCTCCATATATGAGAAACATATCCCTAGTCCTTTTCAGGTATTTCAGGATGTTCTTGACCGTTGTCCAGTGATCCACTCCTGGATTACTTTGGTACCTCCCTGCTAGATTTATAGAAAGACACACATCAGGTCTGGTACACAGCATTGCATACATGATAGAGCCTATGGCTGAAGCATAGGGTGAAGGAAATATGCCCTAGAGGCAATAATAAAGTTATTATTTATTTCCTTATAATCATGATAAATGTTTCTTATTCATGCTAGAATTGTATTAACCGGAAACATAATACATGTGTGAATACATAGACAAACAAAGTGTCACTAGTATGCCTCTACTTGACTAGCTCGTTAATCAAAGATGGTTATGTTTCCTAACCATGAACAATGAGTTGTTATTTGATTAACGAGGTCACATCATTAGTTGAATGATCTGATTGACATGACCCATTCCATTAGTTTAGCACCCGATCGTTTAGTATGTTGCTATTGCTTTCTTCATGACTTATACATGTTACTATAACTATGAGATTATGCAACTCCCGTTTGCCGGAGGAACACTTTGGGTGCTACCAAACGTCACAATGTAACTGGGTGATTATAAAGGAGCATTACAGGTTTCTCCAAAGGTAGATGTTGGGTTGGCGTATTTCAAGATTAGGTTTTGACACTCCGATTGTCGGAGAGGTATCTCTGGGCCCTCTCGGTAATGCACATCACTTAAGCCTTGCAAGCATTGCAACTAAATGAGTTAGTTGTGGGATGATGTATTACAGAATGAGTAAAGAGACTTGCCGGTAACGAGATTGAACTAGGTACTGGAATACCGACGATCGAATCTCGGGCAAGTAACATACCTATGACAAAGGGAACAACGTATGTTGTTATGCGGTCTGACCGATAAAGATCTTCGTAGAATATGTAGGAGCCAATATGGGCATCCAGGTCCCGCTATTGGTTATTGACCGAAGACGTGTCTCGGTCATGTCTACATTATTCTCGAACCCGTAGGGTTCGCACGCTTAAGGTTACGATGACAGTTATATTATGAGTTTATGCATTTTGATGTACTGAAGGTTGTTCGGAGTCCCGGATGTGATCACGGACATGACGAGGAGTCTCGAAATGGTCGAGACATAAAGATTGATATATTTGAAGCCTATGTTTGGATATTGGAAGTGTTCCGGGTGAAATCGGTATTTTACCGGAGTACCGGGAAGGTTACCGGAACCCCCCGGGAGCTAAATGGGCCATGATGGGCCTTAGTGGAAAATAGAAGAGGCAGCCCTACATGGACGGTGCGCCTCCCCCTTCCCCTAGTCCTATTAGGACTAGGAGAGATGGCCGGCCCCCTCTCCCTCTTTCCCCCCTCCGCGAATCCTATTCCAACTAGGATTGGGGGGGAATCCTACTCCCAGAGGGAGTAGGACTCTCCTGGTGCGCCACACCTTGGCCGGCCAGCCTCCCCCCTCTAGTCCTTTATATACTGAGGCAGAGGCACCCTAGAACACACAAGTTGATCCACGTGATCTATTCCTTAGCCGTGTGCGGTGCCCCCTGCCACCATAGTCCTTGATAATACTGTAGCGGAGTTTAGGCGAAGACCTGCTGCTGTAGTGCATCAAGATCGTCACCACGCCGTCATGCTGACAGAACTCTTCCCCGACACTTTGCTGGATCGGATTCCGGGGATCGTCATCGAGCTGAACGTGTGCTAGAACTCGGAGGTGCCGTAGTTTCGGTGCTTGATCGGTTGGATCATGAAGACGTACGACTACTTCCTCTACGTTGTGCCAGCGCTTCCGCAGTCGGTCTGCGTTGGGTACGTAGACAACATTCTCCCCTTTCATTGCTATGCATCACATGATCTTGCGTGTGCGTAGGAATTTTTTTGAAATTACTATGAAACCCAACAGTGGCATCTGAGCCTAGGTTATTTATGTTGATGTTATATGCACGAGTAGAACACAAGTGAGTTGTGGGCGATATAAGTCATACTGCCTACCAGCATGTCATACTTTGGTTTGGCGGCATCGTTGGACGAGACGACCCGGACCAACATTACGCGTACGCTTACGCGAGACCGGTTTCCCCGACGTGCTTTGCACATAGGTGGCTTGCGGGCGACTGTCTCTCCAACTTTAGTTGAAAAAAGTATGGCTACGCCCGGTCCTTGCGAAGGTTAAACGGAGTCTATTTGACAAACTATCGTTGTGGTTTTGATGCGTAGGTGAGATTGGTTCTTGCTTAAGCCCGTAGCAGCCACGTAAAACTTGCAACAACAAAGTAGAGGACGTCTAACTTGTTTTTGCAGGGCATGTTGTGATGTGATATGGTCAAGACATGATGCTAAATTTTATTGTATGAGATGATCATGTTTTGTAACCGAGTTATCGGCAGCTGGCAGGAGCCTTATGGTTGTCGTTTTATTGTATGCAATGAAATCGCGATGTAATGCTTTACTTTACTACTAAGCGGTAGTGATAGTCATGGAAGCACAAGCTTGGCGAGATGACAATGATGCTACGATGGAGATCAAGGTGTCACGCCAGTGATGATGGTGATCATGACGGTGCTTCGGAGATGGAGATCACAAGCACAAGTTGATGATGGCCATATCATATCACTTATATTGATTGCATGTGATGTTTATCCTTTTATGCATCTTATCTTGCTTTCATTGACAGTAGCATTATAAGATGATCTCTCACTAAATTATCAAGAAGTGTTCTCCCTGAGTATGCACCGTTGCGAAAGTTCTTCGTGCTGAGACACCACGTGATGATCGGGTGTGATAGGTTCTACGTTCAAATACAACGGGTGCAAAACAGTTGCACACGCGGAATACTCAGGTTATACTTGACGAGCCAAGCATATACAGATATGGCCTCGGAACACGGAGACCGAAAGGTCGAGCGTGAATCATATAGTAGATATGATCAACATAACGATATTCACCATTGAAAACTACTCCATCTCACGTGATGATCGGTTATGGTTTAGTTGATTTGGATCACGTAATCACTTAGAGGATTAGAGGGATGTCTATCTAAGTGGGAGTTCTTTAATTCACTTGATTAACTGAACTTAAATTTATCATGATACTTAGTACCTGATTAGTATCTTGCTTGTTTATGTTTGATTGTAGATAGATGGCTCGTGCTGTTGTTCCGTTGAATTTTAATGCGTTCCTTGAGAAAAGCAAAGTTGAAAGATGATGGTAGCAATTACATGGACTGGGTCCGTAACTTGAGGATTATCCTCATTGCTGCATAGAAGAATTACGTCCTGGAAGCACCGCTGGGTGCCAGGCCTGCTGCAGGAGCAACGCCGGATGTTATGAACGTCTGGCAGAGCAAAGCTGATGACTACTCGATAGTTCAGTGTGCCATGCTTTACGGCTTAAAATCGGGACTTCAACGACGTTTTGAACGTCATGGAGCATATGAGATGTTTCAGGAGTTGAAGTTAATATTTCAAGCAAATGCCCGGATTGAGAGATATGAAGTCTCCAATAAGTTCTATAGCTGCAAGATGGAGGAGAACAGTTCTGTCAGTGAGCATATACTCAAAATGTCTGGGTATAATAATCACTTGATTCAATTGGGAGTTAATCTTCCGGATGATAGTGTCATTGACAGAATTCTTCAATCACTGCCACCAAGCTACAAGAGCTTCGTGATGAACTATAATATGCAAGGGATGAACAAGGCTATTCCCGAGCTCTTCGCGATGCTGAAAGCTGCGGAGGTAGAAATCAAGAAGGAGCATCAAGTGTTGATGGTCAACAAGACCACTAGTTTCAAGAAAAAGGGCAAAGGGAAGAAGAAGGGGAAATTCAAAAAGAGCGGCAAGCAAGTTGCTACTCAAGAGAAGAAACCCAAACCTGGACCTAAGCCTGAAACTGAGTGCTTCTATTGCAAGCAGACTGGTCACTGGAAGTGGAACTGCCCCAAGTATTTGGCGGATAAGAAGGATGGCAAGGTGAACAAAGGTATATGTGATATACATGTTATTGATGTGTACCTTACTAATGCTCGCAGTAGCACCTGGGTATTTGATACTGGTTCTGTTGCTAATATTTGCAACTCGAAACAGGGACTACGGATCAAGCGAAGATTGGTTAAGGACGAGGTGACGATGCGCGTGGGAAACGGTTCCAAAGTCGATGTGATCGCAGTCGGCACGCTACCTCTACATCTACCTTCGGGATTAGTATTAGACCTAAATAACTGTTATTTGGTGCCAGTGTTAAGCATGAACATTATATCTGGATCTTGTTTGATGCGAGACGGTTATTCATATAAATCAGAGAATAATGGTTGTTCTATTTATATGAGTAATATCTTTTATGGTCATGCACCCTTGAAGAGTGATCTATTCTAGTTGGCTCTCGATAGTAGTAACACACATATTCATAATGTTGAAGCCAAAAGATGCAGAGTTGATAATGATAGTGCAACTTATTTGTGGCACTGCCGTTTAGGTCATATCGGTGTAAAGCGCATGAAGAAACTCCATTCTGATGGACTTTTGGAACCACTTGATTATGAATCACTTGGTACTTGAGAACCGTGCCTCATAGGCAAGATGACCAAAAGGCCGTTCTCCGATACTATGGAGAGAGCAACAGATTTGTTGGAAATCATACATACAGATGTATGTGGTCCGATGAATATTGAGGCTCGTGGCGGATATCGTTATTTTCTCACCTTCACAGATGATTTAAGCAGATATGGGTATATCTACTTAATGAAACATAAGTCTGAAACATTTGAAAAGTTCAAAGAATTTCAGAGTGAAGTTTAAAATCATCGTAACAAGAAAATAAAGTTTCTACGATCTGATCGTGGAGGAGAATATTTAAGTTACGAGTTTGGTGTACATTTGAAAAATTGTGGAATAGTTTCGCAACTCACGCCACCCGGAACACCTCAGCGTAATGGTGTGTCCAAACGTCATAATCGTACTTTACTGGATATGGTGCGAGCTATGATGTCTCTTACTGATTTACCGCTATCGTTTTGGGGATACGCTCTAGAGACGGCCGCATTCACGTTAAATAGGGCACCATCAAAATCCGTTGAGACGACGCCTTATGAACTGTGGTTTGGCAAGAAACCAAAGTTGTCGTTTCTAAAAGTTTGGCGCTGCGATGCTTATGTGAAAAAGCTTCAACCTAATAAGCTCGAACCCAAATCGGAGAAATGTGTCTTCATAGGATATCCAAATGAAACTATTGGATACACCTTCTATCACAGATCCGAAGGCAAGACTTTTGTTGCTAAATTCGGAAACTTTCTGGAGAAGGAGTTTCTCTCGAAAGAAGTGAGTGGGAGGAAAGTAGAACTTGACGAGGTAACTGTACCTGCTCCCTTATTGGAAAGTAGTACATCGCAGAAAACTGTTTCTGCGACACCTACACCAGTCAGTGAAGAAGCTAATGATGATGGTCATGAAACTTCAGAACAAGATAATACTGAACCTCGTAGATCAACCAGAGTAAGATCCGTACCAGAGTGGTACGGTAATCCTGTTCTGGAAGTCATGTTATTAGATCATGATGAACCTACGAACTATGAAGAAGCGATGGTGAGCCCAGATTCCGCAAAGTGGCTTGAAGCCATGAAATCTGAGATGGGATCCATGTATGAGAACAAAGTGTGGACTTTGGTTGACTTGCCCGATGATCGGCAAGCAATTGAGAATAAATGGATCTTCAATAAGAAGACTGACGCTGACGGTAATATTACTGTCTACAAAGCTCGACTTGTCGCAAAAGGTTTTCGGCAAGTTCAAGGGATTGACTACGATGAGACCTTCTCACCCGTAGCGATGCTTAAGTCTGTCCGAATCATGTTAGCAATTGCCGCATTTTATGATTATGAAATTTGGCAGATGGATGTCAAAACTGCATTCCTGAATGGATTTCTGGAAGAAGAGTTGTATATGATGCAACCAGAAGGTTTTGTCGATCCAAAGGGAGCTAACAAAGTGTGCAAGCTCCAGCGATCCATTTATGGATTGGTGCAAGCCTCTCGGAATTGGAATAAACGTTTTGATAGTGTGATCAAAGCATTTGGTTTTATACAGAATTTTGGAGAAGCATGTATTTACAAGAAAGTGAGTGGGAGCTCTGTAGCATTTCTGATATTATATGTGGATGACATATTGTTAATTGGAAATGATATAGAATTTCTGGATAGCATAAAGGGATACTTGAATAAGAGTTTTTCAATGAAAGACCTCGGTGAAGCTGCTTACATATTAGGCATTAAGATCTATAGAGATAGATCAAGACGCTTAATTGGACTTTCACAAACAACATACCTTGACAAAATTTTGAAGAAGTTCAAAATGGATCAAGCAAAGAAAGGATTCTTGCCTGTGTTACAAGGTGTGAAATTGAGTAAGACTCAATGCCCGACCACTGCAGAAGATAGAGAGAATATGAAAGATGTTCCCTATGCATCAGCAATAGGATCTATCATGTATGCAATGCTGTGTACCAGACCTGATGTGTGCCTTGCTATAAGTCTAGCAGGGAGGTACAAAAGTAATCCAGTAGTGGATCACTGGACAGCGGTCAAAAACATCCTGAAATACCTGAAAAGGACTAAGGATATGCTTCTCGTATATGGAGGTGACAAAGAGCTCGTCGTAAAAGGTTACGTTGATGCAAGCTTTGACACTGATCCGGACGATTCTAAATCGCAAACCGGATACGTGTTTACATTAAACGGTGGAGCTGTCAGTTGGTGCAGTTCTAAACAAAGCATCATAGCGGGATCTACATGTGAAGTGGAGTACATAGCTGCTTCAGAAGCAGCAAACGAAGGAGTCTGGATGAAGGAGTTCATATCCGATCTAGGTGTCATACCTAGTGCATCGGGTCCAATGAAAATCTTTTGTGACAATACTGGTGCAATTGCCTTGGCAAAGGAATCCAGATTTCACAAGAGGACCAAGCACATCAAGAGACGCTTCAATTCCATCCGGGATCTAGTCCAGGTGGGAGACATAGAGATGTGCAAGATACATACGGATCTGAACGTTGCAGACCCATTGACTAAGCCTCTTCCACGAGCAAAACATGATCAGCACCAAGGCTCCATGGGTGTTAGAATCATTACAGTGTAATCTAGATTATTGACTCTAGTGCAAGTGGGAGACTGAAGGAAATATGCCCTAGAGGCAATAATAAAGTTATTATTTATTTCCTTATAATCATGATAAATGTTTATTATTCATGCTAGAATTGTATTAACCGGAAACATAATACATGTGTGAATACATAGACAAACAAAGTGTCACTAGTATGCCTCTACTTGACTAGCTCGTTAATCAAAGATGGTTATGTTTCCTAACCATGAACAATGAGTTGTTATTTGATTAACGAGGTCACATCATTAGTTGAATGATCTGATTGACATGACCCATTCCATTAGCTTAGCACCCGATCGTTTAGTATGTTGCTATTGCTTTCTTCATGACTTATACATGTTACTATAACTATGAGATTATGCAACTCCCGTTTGCCGGAGGAACACTTTGGGTGCTACCAAACGTCACAACGTAACTGGGTGATTATAAAGGAGCATTACAGGTGTCTCCAAAGGTAGATGTTGGGTTGGCGTATTTCGAGATTAGGTTTTGTCACTCCGATTGTCGGAGAGGTATCTCTGGGCCCTCTCGGTAATGCACATCGCTTAAGCCTTGCAAGCATTGCAACTAAATGAGTTAGTTGCGGGATGATGTATTACAGAACGAGTAAAGAGACTTGCCAGTAACGAGATTGAACTAGGTACTGGAATACCGACGATCGAATCTCGGGCAAGTAACATACCTATGACAAAGGAAACAACGTATGTTGTTATGCGGTCTGACCGATAAAGATCTTCGTAGAATATGTAGGAGCCAATATGGGCATCTAGGTCCCGCTATTGGTTATTGACCGAAGACGTGTCTCGGTCATGTCTACATTATTCTCGAACCCGTAGGGTCCGCACGCTTAAGGTTACGATGACAGTTATATTATGAGTTTATGCATTTTGATGTACCAAAGGTTGTTCGGAGTCCCGGATGTGATCACGGACATGACGAGGAGTCTCAAAATGGTCGAGACATAAAGATAGATATATTGGAAGCCTATGTTTGGATATCGAAAGTGTTCCGGGTGAAATCGGGATTTTACCGGAGTACCGGGAAGGTTACCGGAACCCCCCGGGAGCTAAATGGGCCATGATGGGCCTTAGTGGAAAAGAGCAGAGGCAGCCCTACATGGGTTGTGCGCCTCCCCCTTCCCCTAGTCCTATTAGGACTAGGAGAGGTGGCCGGCCCCCTCTCCCTCTTTTCCCCCTCCGCGAATCCT
>NC_041386.1:634146918-634154054 GCF_002162155.2 Triticum dicoccoides
AGCCTCCCCCCCTAGTCCTTTATATACTGAGGCAGAGGCACCCTAGAACACACAAGTTGATCCACGTGATCTATTCCTTAGCCGTGTGCGGTGCCCCCTGCCACCATAGTCCTCGATAATACTGTAGCGGAGTTTAGGCGAAGCCCTGCTGTTGTAGTGCATCAAGATCGTCACCACGCCGTCGTGCTAACGGAACTCTTCCCCGACACTTTGCTGGATCGGAGTCCGGGGATCGTCATCGAGCTGAACGTGTGCTCGAACTCGGAGGTGTCATAGTTCCGGTGCTTGATCGGTTGGATCGTGAAGACGTACGACTACTTCCTCTATGTTGTGTCAGCGCTTCCGCATTCGGTCTGCGTTGGGTACGTAGACAACACTCTCCCCTCTCGTTGCTATGCATCACATGATCTTGCGTGTGCGTAGGAAATTTTTTAAAATTACTACGAAACCCAACATAGGGAATATCTTTCATTTTCTCTCTATCTTCTGCATTGGTCGGTCATTGAGTCTTACTCAATTTCACACCTTGTAACACAGGCAAGAATCCTTTCTTTGCTTGATCCATTTTGAACTTCTTCAAAATTTTGTCAAGGTATGTGCTTTGTGAAAGTCCAATTAAGCGTCTTGATCTATCTCTATAGATCTTAATGCCCAATATGTAAGCAGCTTCACCGAGGTCTTTCATTGAAAAACTTTTATTCAAGTATCCCTTTATGCTATTCTGAAATTCTATATCATTTCCGATTAGTAATATGTCATCTACATATAATATCAGAAATGCTACAGAGCTCCCACTCACTTTCTTGTAAATACAGGCTTCTCCAAAAGTCTGTACAAAACCAAATGCTTTGATCACACTATCAAAGCATTTATTCCAACTCCGAGAAGCTTGCACCAGTCCATAACTGGATCGCTGGAGCTTGCATACTTTGTTAGCTCCCTTTGGATCGACAAAACCTTCCGGTTGCATCATATACAAATCTTCTTCCAGAAATCCATTCAGGAATGCTGTTTTGACATCCATCTGCCAAATTTCATAATCATAAAATGCGGCAATTGCTAACATGATTCGGACAGAGTTAAGCATCATTACGGGTGAGAAGGTCTCATCGTAGTCAATCCCTTGAACTTTTCGAAAACCTTTTGCGACAAGTCGAGCTTTGTAGACAGTAATATTACCGTCAGTGTCAGTCTTTTTCTTGAAGATCCATTTATTCTCAATTGCTTGCCGATCATTCGGCAAGTCAACCAAAGTCCATACTTTGTTCTCATACATGGATCCCATCTTAGATTTCATGGCTTCAAGCCATTTTGCGGAATCTGGGCTCACCATCGCTTCTTCATAGTTCATAGGTTCGTCATATTCTAGTAGCATGGCTTCCAGAATAGGATTACCGTACCACTCTGGTGCGGATCTTACTCTGGTTGATCTACGAGGTTCGGTAGTATCTTGTTCTGAAGTTTCATGATCATCATCATTAGCTTCCTCACTAATTGGTGTAGGTGTCACAGAAACTGGTTTCTGTGATGTACTACTTTCCAATAAAGGAGCAGGTACAGTTACCTCGCCAAGTTCTACTTTCCTCCCACTCACTTCTTTCGAGAGAAACTCCTTCTCTAGAAAGTTTCCGAATTTAGCAACAAAAGTCTTGCCTTCAGATCTGTGATAGAAGGTGTATCCAATAGTTTCCTTTGGATATCCTATGAAGACACATTTCTCCGATTTGGGTTCGAGTTTATCAGGTTGAAGCTTTTTCACATAAGCATCGCAGCCCCAAACTTTCAGAAACGACAACTTTGGTTTCTTGCTAAACCACAGTTCATAAGGCGTCGTCTCAACGGATTTTGATGGTGCCCTATTTAACGTGAATGTGGCCGTCTCTAGAGCATATCCCCAAAACGATAGCGGTAAATCAGTAAGAGACATCATAGATCGCACCATATCTAGTAAAGTACGATTACAATGTTCGGACACACCATTACGCTATGGTGTTCCGGGTGGCGTGAGTTGCGAAACTATTCCGCATTGTTTCAAATGTACACCAAACTCGTAACTCAAATATTCTCCTCCACGATCAGATCGTAGGATATTTATTTTCTTGTTACGATGATTTTCAACTTCACTCTAAAATTCATTGAACTTTTCAAACGTTTCAGACTTATGTTTCATTAAGTAGATATACCCATATCCGCTTAAGTCATCTGTGAAGGTGAGAAAATAATGGCATCCGCCATGAGCCTCAACATTCATCGGACCACATACATCTGTATGTATGATTTCCAACAAATCTGTTGCTCTCTCCATAGTACCGGAGAACAGTGTTTTTTTCATCTTACCCATAAGGCACGGTTCGCAAGTACCAAGTGATTCATAATCAAGTGGTTCCAGAAGTCCATCAGTATGGAGTTTCTTCATGCGCTTTACACCGATTTGACCCAAACGGCAGTGCCACAAATATGTTGCACTATCATTATCAACTCTGCATCTTTTGGCTTCAACATTATGAATATGTGTGTCACTACTATCAAGATTTAATAAGAATAGACCACTCTTTAACGGTGCATGACCATAAAAGATATTACTCATATAAATAGAACAACCATTATTCTCTGATTTAAATGAATAACCGTCTCGCATCAAACAAGACCCAGATATAATGTTCATGCTTAACGCTGGCACCAAATAACAATTATTTAGGTCTAATACTAATCCTGAAGGTAGATGTAGAGGTAGCGTGCCGACCGCGATCACATCGACTTGGAACCATTTCCCACGCGCATCGTCACCTCGTCCTTAGCCAATCTTCGCTTAATCCGTAGTCCCTGTTTCGAGTTGCAAATATTAGCAACAGAACCAGTATCAAATACCCATGTGCTACTGCGAGCATTAGTAAGGTACACATCAATAGCATGTATATCACATATACCTTTGTTCACCTTGCCATCCTTCTTATCCGCCAAATACTTGGGGCAGTTCCGCTTCCAGTGACCAGTCTGCTTGCAGTAGAAGCACTCAGTTTCAGGCTTAGGTCCAGGTATGGGTTTCTTCTCTTGAGTAGCAACTTGCTTCCTGTTCTTTTTGAAGTTCCCCTTCTTCTTTCCTTTCCCCTTTTTCTTGAAACTAGTGGTCTTATTGACCATCAACACTTGATGCTCCTTCTTGATTTCTACCTCCGCAGCTTTCAGCATTGCGAATAGCTCGGGAATAGTCTTATTCATCCCTTGCATATTATAGTTCATCATGAATCTCTTGTAGCTTGGTGGCAGTCGTTGAAGAATTCTGTCAATGACGCAATCATCTAGAAGATTAACTCCCAATTGAATCAAGTGATTATTATACCCAGACATTTTGAGTATATGCTCACTGACAGAACTATTCTCCTCCATCTTGCAGCTATAGAACTTATTGGAGACTTCATATCTCTCAATCCGGGCATTTGCTTGAAATATTAACTTCAACTACTGGAACATCTCATATGCTCCATGACGTTCAAAACATCGTTGAAGTCCCGATTCTAAGCCGTAAAGCATGGCACACTGAACTATCGAGTAGTCATCAGCTTTGCTCTGCCAGACGTTCATAACATCTGGTGTTGCTCTAGCAGCAGGCCTGGCACCCAGCGGTGCTTCCAGGACGTAATTCTTTTGTGCGGCAATGAAGATAATCCTCAAGTTACGGACCCAGTCCATGTAATTGCTACCATCATCTTTCAACTTTGCTTTCTCAAGGAACGCATTAAAATTCAACGGAACAACAACACGGGCCATCTATCTACAATCAAACATAAACAAGCAAGATACTATCAGGTACTATGTTCATGATAAATTTAGGTTCAATTAATCATATTACTAAAGAACTCCCACTTAGATAGACATCCCTCTAATCCTCTAAGTGATTACGTGATCCAAATCAACTAAACTATGTCCAATCATCACGTGAGATGGAGTAGTTTCATTGGTGAACATCACTGTGTTGATCATATCTACTATGTGATTCACGCTCGACCTTTCGGTCTCCGTGATCCGAGGCCATATCTGTATATGCTTGGCTCGTCAAGTATAACCTGAGTATTCCGCGTGTGCAACTGTTTTGCACCCGTTGTATTTGAACGTAGAGCCTATCACACCCAATCATCACATGGTGTCTCAGCACGAAGAACTTTCACAACGGTGCATACTCAGGGTGAACACTTCTTGATAATTAGTGAGAGATCATCTTAAAATGCTACCGTCAATCAAAGCAAGATAAGATGCATAAAAGATAAACATCACATGCAATCAATATAAGTGATATGATATGGCCATCATCATCTTGTGCTTGTGATCTTAATCTTCGAAGCACTGTCGTGAGCACCATCGTCACCAGCGCGACACCTTGATCACCATCGTAGCATCGTTGTCGTCTTGCCAATCTTATGCTTCCACGACTATCGCTACCGCTTAGTGATAAAGTAAAGCATTACAGTGCAATTGCATTGCATACAATAAAGTAACAACCATATGGCTCCTGCCAGTTACCGATAACTTGGTTACAAAACATGATCATCTCATACAATAAAATTTAGCATCATGCGTTGACCATATCACATCACAACATGCCCTGCAAAAACTAGTTAGACGTCCTCTACTTTGTTGTTGCAAGTTTTACGTGGCTGCTACGGGCTTAAGCAAGAACCAATCTTACCTACGCATCAAAACCACAACGATAGTTTTTCAAGTTGGTGCTCTTTTAACCTTCGCAAGGACCGGGCGTAGCCACACTTGGTTCAACTAAAGTTGGAGAAACTGCTACCCGCTAGCCACCTTTGTGCAAAGCACGTCGGGAGAACCGGTCTCGCGTAAGCGTACGCGTAATGTCGGTCCAGGCCGCTTCGTCCAACAATACCGCCGAACCAAAGTATCACATGCTGGTAAGCAGTATGACTTATATCGCCCACAACTCACTTGTGTTCTACTCGTGCATATAACATCAACACATAAAACCTAGGCTCGGATGCCACTATTGGGGAATGTAGCAATTTCAAAAAAATTCCTACGCACACGCAAGATCATGGTGATGCATAGCAACGAGAGGGGAGAGTGTGATCTACGTACCCTTGTAGACCGACAGCGGAAGCGTTAGCGCAAGGCGGTTGATGTAGTCGTACGTCTTCACGGCCCGACCGATCAAGCACCGAAACTACGGCACCTCCGAGTTTTAGCACACGTTCAGCTCGATGACGATCCCCGGACTCCGATCCAGCAAAGTGTCGGGGAATAGTTCCGTCAGCACGACAGCGTGGTGACGATCTTGATGTTCTATCGTCGCAGGGCTTCGCCTAAGCACCGCTACAATATTATCGAGGATTATGGTGGAAGGGGGAACCGCACACGGCTAAGAAAACAATCACGTGGATCAACTTGTGTGTCTAGGGGTACCCCCTGCCCCCGTATATAAAGGAGCAAGGGAAGGAGGCCGGCCGGCCCTATAGGTGCGCCAAGGAGGAGTCCTCCTCCTAGTAGGACTAGGACTCCTACTAGGAGGGGGAAGGAAGTGGGGAGGGAGAAGGAAAGGGGGGCGCCGCCCCCCTCTCCTAGTCTAATTCGGACCAGGGGGAGGAGGCGCGCGGCCCACCCTGGCTGCCCTTCTCTTTCTCCACTAAGGCCCATATGGCCCATTACTTCTCCTGTAGGGTTCCGGTAACCCTCCGGTACTCCGGTTTTCTCCAAAATCAACCGGAACACTTCCGGTGTCCGAATATAGCCGTCCAATATATCAATCTTTATGTCTCGACCATTTCGAGACTCCTCGTTATGTCCGTGATCACATCCAGGACTCTGAACTAACTTCGGTACATCAAAACTCATAAACTCGTAATATAACTGTCATCGAAACCTTAGGCGTGCGGACCCTACGGGTTCGAGAACAATGTAGACATGACCAAGACATGTCTCCGGTCAATAACCAATAGCGGAACCTGGATGCTCATATTGGCTCCTACATATTCTATGAAGATCTTTATTGGTCAGACCGCATAACAACATACGTTGTTCCGTTTGTCATCGGTATGTTACTTGCTTGAGATTCGATCGTCGGTATTGATACCTAGTTCAATCTCGTTACCAGCAAGTCTCTTTACTCGTTTCGTAATACATCATCTCGCAACTAACTCATTAGTTGCAATGCTTGCAAGGCTTATGTGATGTGCATTACCGAGAGGGCCCAGAGATACCTCTTCGACAATCTGTCACACCCTAGCTAGTCATGCATTAGAGTGTTGCATCATGTTTACTCTTTCATCAGAAACTTAAAATGGGGATCTGTGAAACCCTCAGAATCATTTTGAAAATGACCCAAATAAAAATTTCTCCAAAAGGGTCCAAGAAAATGCTCATGTTGCTCTCTGAAAATATTGGACAGAGATAAAAATCAAACCAATATTTTTAGTGGCTCATGGACATTTATTTTGGGCATTTGGAATTAATGCATAAATATTTGCATTGGAAATATATTTCTATATATATTAATATATGTCCAAATATTATGCCAATTACAAAGGAGCTCTGGAATAATATATCTAGCCCCTGCAAAAATTGGCATAAGTTAAATAAATGATTTAATATATTATTTAAATCAAAACAAATGTCAGAAATTAGAAAACAGAAAAAAATAAAAGGGAGAAGCTTACCTGGGTTCCTCCCTGTGCAGCCCATCCAGCTGGCCGGCCCAGCCAGCAGGCGGCCCAGCCCGTCTCCCTCCTCTGTCGTCTTCGTCCCGACAGAGGGAGGGGAGTGTGGCCGGCGCGCGCGCGCGCCACCGCGCCACGCCACCTCTCTCCCTGCCTGCCTGCCCTCCCCTCCTCGCCTCGATGCCCCTGGACGACGCCACGCCTCCCCCCTGCTCTCTCTCACTCTCCCCCGGCTCTCCCTTCCTCTCCCTCGCTCTCTCTCTCACGGCCGAACACCACCGTCGCCGCCGTTCGCCACAGCAGCCGTCTCCGGCCACCCCTCGCTCCCCCGACTAGCTCAGAAGCTCCGCCTCGACCTCCTCTTCCTCCCCACCGCTTCACGGGCCTCCGGAAGCCCTGCATCGCCGCCACGTCGCCGTTCCCCTCTTCGGGCTCCGACCATCATCGCCGTCGAATTCGCCGTCTCCA
>NC_041386.1:634154125-634174545 GCF_002162155.2 Triticum dicoccoides
CCCTTCCTCTCCCTCGCTCTCTCTCTCACGGCCGAACACCACCGTCGCCGCCGTTCGCCACAGCAGCCGTCTCCGGCCACCCCTCGCTCCCCCGACTAGCTCAGAAGCTCCGCCTCGACCTCCTCTTCCTCCCCACCGCTTCACGAGCCTCCGGAAGCCCTGCATCGCCGCCACGTCGCCGTTCCCCTCTTCGGGCTCCGACCATCATCGCCGTCGAATTCGCCGTCTCCAGCGCGTCTCCGAGCCCGCTTCGACGCCCACTGCAACCGCGGTGAGCCCCCGAGTCGTTTCCCCCTTCTCCCCTGGTCTCTTTCGACCTCTAGGCCTTAGCCCACCTTGGCCGAGAGCTCCACGCCGCCGGCGATGTCGCCGTCGTGGCCACGGTCACCGTAGCGCCCAACCGAGCACACTATCGTGCTCCACGCCTCACTAGGAGCACGCAGCACGCACCAACGCCTCCCCAAACCCCCTGCAACGCCGACTCCGACCGCACCCGAACTCCGGCCGCCGCAGCCGAGCTTGCCGCCGTCGACTCCGGCCACCCCAGGCCCAGCCACCACCACCGTTCGACGCGCGGGAGCAAGAGCTCTCCAACGAGCCCAAGAACGGCCTCGCCCGTGCCCTGTAGCGCGATCCCGCATCGCGCCGCCGTCTCGGGCCTCGCCGGCGTCACGTCGCCGGTGGGTTTGACCCACTTTGACCACGGCAGGACCCCCTGAGTCCCTGACAGGTGGGCCCAGCCCTGTAGCTAATTAGGATTAGCGCTAACCACTGTTAGTTAACCCCCTGACACTGACTAGTGGGCCCCAGCGCCACTAATTAGTAATTAGGATTAATTTAACCCTGTTTAACCCCCCTGTCACTGACGTGTGGGCCCCACACGTCAGGTTTGACCCCAGACAGTCGCAGTTGACCACTGACGTCATGCTGACGTCATGCTGACGTCATGCTGGCGCAATAATTAATTCTGGATTTAATTTAAATCAGGAAATTCCAGAATATTATTTAAACTTCAAAAATTCATAACTTTTATTCTGTAACTCCAAATTGGACAAATTATATATGAAAAATGATCAGAAAAATCCAATCTATCCATCTGTACTATTTTCATGCATGATCAAACAAGTTAAATTGATGTTTCAAACAGAACAAGGAAAAGCACTTTAAAAGGCCATATTTGAATTTGAAATTTGAATCCTTGATTCAAATTTGTTCAAACCCTTCTGGTTTTAGTTGCATTAGCCCAACACACTCATATTGCCATGTTTCATGCATGCATCATATTGTTGCACATTGTTTGGTGATGTTGTGTATCGATGTCCTTTGCGACAGGTTCTGCCTCCGAGGAGTACCGTGATTACCCTAACGAAGAACCGTATCCGTGCATCGAACCATCAGGCAAGCAACCAACCATTTGATCATATCGATACAATCCCATGTTCTCGCTCCTGCTCTCCTTTACTGCATTAAGACAACGCGTTTCAAACTGCTGTGTGCTACGGTAGTTGAACCCATTTCCTCTGCATGACCTGTCATTGCCACAGTAACTAGATGAAACCCACTAGCATGTGTAGGAGTTGATTGAGCCATATGTATGTGTTGTTCCTACCTTGCTATGCCTGCTATGCTTAGAGTCGTGTCAGGTCTGGTTCATCTGGGTGATGGGCTAGAGTGAAATGATTATGTCGGTAATGAGAGTGGTGTGGTGAACACGATTTGGTAAAGGTATCGATGAGAGGCCATGTAGGAGTACATGGTGGGTTGTTTCATTAAAGCCGACCTTAAGCACTGAGATCTGTATGTGTGATTTAAGATACAGCTACTACCATGCATTGGGCCCTGAAATATGACCCCGCTCGACTTCTTATTCACCCTAGCTCTCTGTCCAGGAGTTGCAAGTAGTTTCTGGTGTTTGTAGCCTACTGGAGGCCGTGGACAGCGCTGACCGTAGGGGTGGGCTGTGATGCGGTAGGTACGTGGCCGGGTGTATCGAATACCCGTTAGGTATCTCGGGAACCCTGTTCACATCGTTCGGGGCCGTATGGGAAACCTCGGCCGGACTCCCTGCGGATGGAACCTGAATAGGCGATAAACCTGGACTGGAGGCTTAGGTGATTAGGTAGGTCGTGGCCGACACCCACGTTGGGCTTCCGCTTGAAGGTTGCCGAGTACATGTCGTGTAAACGACGATAAGTGGTGAGAGCGTGTATGAAGAAGTACACCCCTGCAGGGTTAACATGATCTATTCGAATAGCCGCGTCCGCGGTAAAGGACTACTTGGTTGCCTATACAGTTCATAGACAAGTAAATGGAAACTACTAAAAGCCTCAAGATAAGAGTGAGTGCCGAGGATGGCTCTTCCGTAGGAAGACGGAGGCGGATCCTCGGTAGTGTATTGAAGTGGTGAGTAGTGGACTCGTGTGCGCAAAACCATTTCAAGTTGGAGTATCGTAGGATAGTCTAGCCAAGAGTCAAAGCTGGCTTGCTGCAATAACTCCACCAACCCTTCTTGACAATATGCATGTATGTAGGATCTGATGTAAGTCTTGCTGAGTACCTTTGTACTCATGTTGCTATAATTTACATTTTACAGAAGACGCTGCAACCCCTTCTGATGGGTTCTATGTAGACGTTGACATCAACGAGTAGGCTAAAGACCCAGGTGGTGACCCTGAGCTTGTGAAGGACCACATAGTATAGCTAGGCTTCCCAAGCCTCTTTTATTTTACTAGTTGTCTGTACACAGATAAGTTACTTCCGCTGCTGGTTTGTATGACTGTATGACTTGTATGTTGGGTCGTGAGACCCGTACCTTTGTGTATGTTATGTATGGCTCTCTGAGCCTTAAATAAAGTACTTGTGTCGTAGAGTCATGTTGTGATGCTTCGTTGTATTTGCACATATCGAGCATATTGTGTGTATGATTGAAATGCTTGGTATGTGTGGGATCTGACTATCTAGTTGTTTATCTTTAGTAGCCTCTCTTACCGGGAAATGTCTCCTAGTGTTACCGCTGAGCCATGGTAGCTTGCTACTGCTCTGGAACACCTAGGCTGGCCGGCATGTGTCCTTCTTCGTTCCTGTGTCTGTCCCTTCGTAGAAATGTCACGCTTTGAGTACCGGAGTCCTGTTAGCCCGCTACAGCCCGGTTTACCGGAGTCCTGCTAGCCCAGTGCTACAGCCCGGACCCACTTGCTGATGACCGACACGTTCGAAGTTGGGTCATGGATGCCTGTCCCTGTAAGTCTGTGCCACTTTGGATTTACGACTAGTCATGTCAGCCCGGGCTCCTTATCATATGGATGCTAGCGACACTATCATATACGTGAGCCAAAAGGCGCAAACGGTCCCGGGCAAAGGTAAGGCGACACCCGTGGGGATACCGTGCGTGAGGCCGCAAAGTGATATGAGGTGTTACCGGCTAGATCGATGTGACATTGAGTCGGGGGCCTGACAGCGTTGGCATCAGAGCCGGACTGCCTGTAGGTTCTCCAAGCCAAACTGGTCGATGTTGAGTCTAGAAATTCTTTAGTTATATGTAGGGGAATTGATTGTGGGATGGAACGTAAGGCTCTTTTTACTCCTTTATCTCATGACATTCTGATCTGAGTCAGTCCATTCTTCCACCGGGGGTTAAGGAATTAGGATCTATTCTCTCTATCAGGATCACGTGTTACCAATCAGTAGTACCTTATAAGTTTGATGGATACAAGCCTAGTTCAGTTCTACTACCACATTATGTTGTTAGAATGGATTCAGAACTTTGATATGATGATGTTGAGTGTGTATGAAATCCTTTGTCAAATGTCTCAAAATCCTTCTTGAGCATTCACAGCTGTTATGCTGCCGAAAATTTGCTAGAAATTCTAATGCCTTTGCATTATGATTGTGCTTTCAGATGGCCACTCGCGACCCCAATCAAGTGGTTCGCCTGACTCGATGCCTAGATGTACCCGGCCATACTGCCAAGTTGGTCAGGGTAATGACTGAGGCTGGATACCGCTGGTATCCTGAGTACACGGTCGAAGTGCAATTTCGGGACTTCAATCAAAGCCAGTATCTCTGCACTGTCAGGATATTTCCATCTTATCCTGGATCCACCGAGCCTCTTCACTGCTCCTATGGACTCGGGGTTACTATTGAGATGGCTGTGCAGGACGCCGCCTACTCTATGATGACCATTATGCGAGTCAGATCTGGTCTATTTCGGGACTCTGAATTCCGGTATATGCCAGGATCACTTCCGGGAGCACAAGGGTATCTCCAGGCTATTTATGCTGACCCCACTCAGGAGGATTCACGGACTCGCACCACTGCTGAGATGCTCGAGGATAAGGACCGTGAAAATCGGGCCTTGAGGTTAGAGCTCTTCAATACCCGTGCTGACCACTGGGCCACTTTGACTCGGTTCGCACCGGCGGTGCAAGCTGGATTCTCAGATATGCGCGATCTCTATCCTGTGAGATCTGCTCTGCCAGACGTGATGGTTTGGCGTGATGTAGGAGGCATCACCCCACCTCGCGGTCCCCGCAGGCCACCGTTTGTTGGTCCAAGGCCTCATCCTAGCCCCTATGGTCCACAAGCTCCGCGAGATCGTCTGTTTCCGGATGATCATGTTGAGCTTCCAGGCTATGGAGGTGACTTTTATGAGGACTACTACGGATCGGTCTGAGTTAGTGGTAGTATCACTAGTTCGCACTAGCTGTGTCGTCTATCGTCCCGCGTGACTCGTGGGATATGACCTAGTTTGTACTCCTTCCGGGGGTGTAGAAAAATAATGTATAGGAGCTTGGAATGCCTCCGATGAGATGTAATCCTTTTTCACCGTAATAGTACTTTGTTTGGTCTTGTACTAAACCCTGTATGGTGTGTATGACGATGGAATAAAGAAGCAGTTTCTGTATTTACCATGTCATACGGATGATCATCTTGCATTCCGAATTATTCCTTACATTCTGTATCCTATGTCGGAATTTTATCATTCTGACTAAATCATCGTCTTGTTTACCTAGGATGGTCAACACACGCGCTAACCCTGCTTCTCAAGAGCAGGCCGAAGGCAGTGAAGGTAGGAATGAAAATCTGCCTCATCCTCCTTCCCTAGCCGAGGTTATGATGGAAGCTGAGAGAAACAAGCGGGAGACCAACCGTTTGTTGGAGCGTATTGAACAGAACACGGCACACCATCAGAGGACTAACGTGGTGTCACTCAGTGATTTTATCAAATTGCATCCACCCACGTTCCACCACTCCGTCGAGCCTCTCGACGCTGATGACTGGCTTCGCAGTATCTCTCACAAGCTGCGTTCCGCGCTAGTAGCTGAGGCTGACAAGGTCACCTTTGCTGCATATCATCTTGAAGGCCCCGCCAGTCTATGGTGGGAAAATTATGGAGCTATGCGCCCAGCGGGCCATGTCACTACTTGGGCTGAGTTCAGCGAGGCTTTCCGTGAGCATCATATTCCGGAGGGTCTCATGGACCGTAAACGTGAAGAATTTTGCAGTTTCACCCAAGGCCGACTTTCTGTGGATGTTTACAGCAGGGAGTTTGGTAATCTCGCACGATATGCAACTGAGGAAGTGTCTACCGATGCCAAGAAGCAAGCAAGGTTCCGTAAGGGCCTTAGTCCTGAGCTTCGCCGCGACCTCCGTCTGCATGAGTGCACATCTTTTCAGAAACTTGTCAACAAAGCCATCAGTGCTGAAACTGGTCAGACTGACTATGACGCAACACGCAAGCATGGCCGTGATATGGGTTCCTCATCCGGTGCTGGTCCTCAGAAGCGCCGCGTGTGGGTACCCAACACCGCCCTGCCACCCAGGTTCACACCGAGGCCATCTTTCCAGGCGCCTCGCCCCGTTCAACAGTCTGCACCGGTCAAGCCCTATGGGGGTCCAACTAACAATGCTCCTCCACGTACCAGTTCCGTGACTTGTTTCAAGTGTGGGGAATCTGGCCACTATATGCGTGAGTGTCCCCAGACCAACCCCAATCAATCTTCTAAAGCTGTTGGCCGTGGCAAGCCGACAGGAAAAGTATTCCACGCCAAGCCGGTCACCGTTACACGTGGCCATGTCAACTGTATCTCTGCCGAAGAAGCTCAAGAGGATCCCAACGTCGTTCTCGGTACGCTTCCTGTTAATTGCCACCCGGCATCTGTTCTTTTCGATACAGGAGCCTCTCATTCTTTTATATCCGAAAATTATGCTCGTTTGCATAACGTTGCATTCTGTGACATGCCATCCACTATGGAAATTTCTACCCCTGGTTCTAGATGGCAGACCTCTAGGGTAAGTTATGGAAATGAAATCCAAGTCGACAGACTTGTTTTCCTCGCATCTTTGATAGCCCTTAAATTTTCAGATATTAATATCATTCTGGGTATGGACTGGATGTCAGCTCATCAAGCCAAAATTGATTGCTTCTCTAGGACTGTTCAACTCACCCATCCTTCGGGGAAGATAGTCAATGTCTTGACCCGAATAGCCAAGCGACAATTATATTCTCTTAACGCCAGCCCTTTGCCAGACCTTGAGGACGTTCCGGTAGTCCGTGACTTCCCGGATGTCTTTCCAGAAGAATTGCCAGGTGTTCCACCTGACAGGGATGTTGAGTTCGTAATAGACCTCATTCCAGGAACCGTTTCGATTGCTAGAAGACCCTATAAAATGGCACCCCTAGAACTAGCCGAGCTTAAGAAACAACTCGATGAGTCCTTGAAAAAGGGTTTCATCCGACCTAGTTCATCTCCGTGGGCTTGCCCCGTCCTATTCGTCAAGAAGAAGGATGGTACGGACCGGATGGTTGTAGATTACCGACCTGTCAATCAGGTCACAATCAAGAACAAATATCCGCTTCCCAGGATCAACGACCTGTATGATCAGCTCGCTGGATCCTCAGTCTTCTCCAAGATGGATTTGAGATTGGGCTACCATCAAATCAAAATCAGAAACGGGGACATTCCTAAAACGGCCTTTGTTACTCGTTATGGCCAATACGAGTACACCGTCATGTCCTTCGGTTTAACCAACGCTCCAGCCACCTTTTCTCGGTTAATGAACTCAATCTTCATGGAGTATTTGGATAAATTCGTCGTGGTTTACCTCGATGATATACTCATCTACTCCAAGAACGAGGAAGAACATGCCAAACATCTAAGGCTAGTGTTGAAGAAACTTCGAGAGCATCGCCTTTATGCCAAATTTTCTAAATGTGAATTCTGGTTGTCAGAAGTGACCTATCTGGGTCATGTAATATCTGGTAAAGGTATTGCTGTTAACCCCGAGCGAGTTCAAGCCGTCCTTAACTGGACTCCACCTGAATCGGTCAAGCAAGTTCGGAGTTTTCTAGGCTTAGCAAGCTATTGTCGTCGCTTTGTCGAGAACTTCTCCAAGGTTGCTAAACCTCTAACCGAACTCCTCAAGAAAGATAAGAAGTTCGAGTGGACTCCACAATGTGAGCACAGCTTTCAGGAACTGAAAAGACGCCTGACCTCTGCTCCCGTACTGGTACCGCCAGACTTCTCCAAAGACTTTGTTATCTACTGCGACGCCTCGCGACAAGGACTAGGTTGCATCCTTATGCAAGATCGACATGTAATTGCCTACGCTTCACGGCAATTGCACCCACATGAGGAGAATTATCCTACTCATGATCTAGAGCTTGCAGCCGTAGTCTATGCACTTAAGACCTGGCGACATTACCTCCTCGGTAATCGTTGCGAAATTTTCACTGATCACCAAAGCCTGAAGTACATTTTCACCCAACCGGATCTGAATCTCAGGCAAAGACGTTGGGTTGAATTGATCACAGATTTCGATTTAGGAATAACCTACACCCCAGGGAAAGCCAACGTCATGGCTGATGCGCTAAGTCGTAAATCTTATTGTAACAATCTGATGTTACAAAAAAGTCAACCACTTCTCCATGAGGAATTTCGGAAACTTAATCTTCACATTGTTCCTCAAGGTTTTCTTTCCACCTTGGTGGCAAAACCTACCCTTACGGATCAGATTATCAAAGCACAGAAGGTAGATCCGGGAATCTCCCGCATCAAGAGAAACATTCAGAAAGGAATTGCGAATTGCTTCTCCATTAATGATCAAGGGGTCGTATACTTCGGGAATCGACTAGTGGTTCCCAAAGTGCGAAACCTGAGGCGTTTGATCCTTAAGGAAGCTCATGAATCTCCTCTCACCATTCATCCCGGTAGTACTAAGATGTATCAGGACCTAGGCCAGAGGTTCTGGTGGACTAGGATGAAGAGAGAAATTGCTCAGTATATTGCAAATTGCGACGTCTGTCGTCGTGTAAAAGCAGAGCACCAACGGCCTGCTGGCACCCTTCAACCCTTAGCTATTCCTGAATGGAAATGGGATAAAATTGGTATGGATTTCATTACCGGTTTTCCCAGGACCAAGAGAGGGAATAATGCTATTTTCGTCGTGGTCGATCGTCTTTCCAAACTAGCCCATTTCCTACCTGTTCGTGAGAGTATAACCGCTAGTCAGCTGGCAGACTTATACATCTCCCGGATAGTGTCCCTTCATGGTGTTCCTTTGGAAATTAACTCGGATCGAGGAAGTCTTTTCACCTCTCGATTTTGGGAAAGTTTCCAAAATGCTATGGGAACTCGTCTCTCCTTTAGCACCGCCTTCCACCCTCAGTCGAGTGGTCAAGTGGAACGCGTCAACCAAATTCTAGAAGACATGCTTCGAGCCTCTGTTATCTCGTTCGGAATGGACTGGGAGAAGTGCCTTCCATTTGCCGAATTCGCTTACAACAACAGCTATCAATCTAGCTTGGGTAAAGCCCCTTTTGAAGTTCTCTATGGACGACGGTGTCGAACACCCCTTAACTGGTCAGAGACCGGGGAAAGACAATTCTTTGGCCCGGATATGATTCAGGAAGCAGAAGAACAAGTTCGCATCGTTCGTGAAAAGTTGAAAACAGCCCAATCACGTCAAAAGAGTCAATATGACCGAAAACATAAGGCTATGACTTTCGAGGTTGACGAGAAGGCTTATCTTCGGGTCACCCCTCTGAAGGGAACCCATCGTTTCGGTATCAAAGGCAAATTGGCTCCTCGTTACATTGGACCTTTTCGCATTCTCGCCAAACGAGGAGAAGTTGCCTACCAGTTGGAACTACCTCCGCACCTCTCCAGAGTCCACGATGTCTTCCACGTTTCTCAACTTAGGCGTTGCTTCTCGGATCCTATCCGTGAAGTGGACCACGAAACGCTTGATCTCCAAGATAATCTTACATATCGAGAGTACCCCATTCGTATCCTCGATCAGGCCGAGCGCACCACTCGACGTCATAATATCAAGTTTCTCAAAGTACAATGGTCGCACCATTCTGAGGATGAAGCAACTTGGGAAAGGGAGGATCGTCTTCGACTTGAGTACCCCGCCTTCTTCCCGGAGGAACCCAAATCTCGGGGCGAGATTCTTTTGAGTGGGGGTGAGTTGTCACACCCTAGCTAGTCATGCATTAGAGTGTTGCATCATGTTTACTCTTTCATCAGAAACTTGAAATGGGGATCTGTGAAACCCTCAGAATCATTTTGAAAATGACCCAAATAAAAATTTCTGCAAAAGGGTCCAAGAAAATGCTCATGTTGCTCTCTGAAAATATTGGACAGAGATAAAAATCAAACCAATATTTTTAGTGGCTCATGGACATTTATTTTGGGCATTTGGAATTAATGCATAAATATTTGCATTGGAAATATATTTCTATATATATTAATATATGTCCAAATATTATGCCAATTACAAAGGAGCTGTGGAATAATATATCTAGCCCCTGCAAAAATTGGCATAAGTTAAATAAATGATTTAATATATTATTTAAATCAAAACAAATGTCAGAAATTAGAAAACAGAAAAAAATAAAAGGGAGAAGCTTACCTGGGCTCCTCCCTGTGCAGCCCATCCAGCTGGCCGGCCCAGCCAGCAGGCGGCCCAGCCCGTCTCCCTCCTTTGTCGTCTTCGTCCCGACAGAGGGAGGGGAGTGTGGCCGGCGCGCGCGCGCGCCACCGCGCCACGCCACCTCTCTCCCTGCCTGCCTGCCCTCCCCTCCTCGCCTCGATGCCCCTGGACGACGCCACGCCTCCCCCCTGCTCTCTCTCACTCTCCCCCGGCTCTCCCTTCCTCTCCCTCGCTCTCTCTCTCACGGCCGAACACCACCGTCGCCGCCGTTCGCCACAGCAGCCGTCTCCGGCCACCCCTCGCTCCCCCGACTAGCTCAGAAGCTCCGCCTCGACCTCCTCTTCCTCCCCACCGCTTTACGGGCCTCCGGAAGCCCTGCATCACCGCCACGTCGCCGTTCCCCTCTTCGGGCTCCGACCATCATCGCCGTCGAATTCGCCGTCTCCAGCGCGTCTCCGAGCCCGCTTCGACGCCCACTGCACCCGCGGTGAGCCCCCGAGTCGTTTCCCCCTTCTCCCCTGGTCTCTTTCGACCTCTAGGCCTTAGCCCCACCTTGGCCGAGAGCTCCACGCCGCCGGCGATGTCGCCGTCGTGGCCACGGTCACCGTAGTGCCCAACCGAGCACACTATCGTGCTCCACGCCTCACTAGGAGCACGCAGCACGCACCAACGCCTCCCCAAACCCCCTGCAACGCCGACTCCGACCGCACCCGAACTCCGGCCGCCACAGCCGAGCTCGCCGCCGTCGACTCCGGCCACCCCAGGCCCAGCCACCACCACCGTTCGACGCGCGGGAGCAAGAGCTCTCCAACGAGCCCAAGAACAGCCTCGCCCGTGCCCTGTAGCGCGATCCCGCATCGCGCCGCCGTCTCGAGCCTCGCCGGCGTCACGTCGCCGGTGGGTTTGACCCACTTTGACCACGGCAGGACCCCCTGAGTCCCTGACAGGTGGGCCCAGCCCTGTAGCTAATTAGGATTAACGCTAACCACTGTTAGTTAACCCCCCTGACACTGACTAGTGGGCCCCAGCGCCACTAATTAGTAATTAGGATTAATTTAACCCTGTTTAACCCCCCTGTCACTGACGTGTGGGCCCCACACGTCAGGTTTGACCCCAGACAGTCGCAATTGACCACTGACGTCATGCTGACGTCATGCTGGCGCAATAATTAATTCTGGATTTAATTTAAATCAGGAAATTCCAGAATATTATTTAAACTTCAAAAATTCATAACTTTTATTCTGTAACTCCAAATTGGACAAATTATATATGAAAAATGATCAGAAAAATCCAATCTATCCATCTGTACTATTTTCATGCATGATCAAACAAGTTAAATTGATGTTTCAAACAGAACAAGGAAAAGCACTTTAAAAGGCCATATTTGAATTTGAAATTTGAATCCTTGATTCAAATTTGTTCAAACCCTTCTGGTTTTAGTTGCATTAGCCCAACACACTCATATTGCCATGTTTCATGCATGCATCATATTGTTGCACATTGTTTGGTGATGTTGTGTATCGATGTCCTTTGCGACAGGTTCTGCCTCCGAGGAGTACCGTGATTACCCTAACGAAGAACCGTATCCGTGCATCGAACCATCAGGCAAGCAACCAACCATTGATCATATCGATACAATCCCATGTTCTCGCTCCTGCTCTCTTTTACTGCATTAAGACAACGCGTTTCAAACTGCTGTGTGCTACGGTAGTTGAACCCATTTCCTCTGCATGACCTGTCATTGCCACAGTAACTAGATGAAACCCACTAGCATGTGTAGGAGTTGATTGAGCCATATGTATGTGTTGTTCCTACCTTGCTATGCCTGCTATGCTTAGAGTCGTGTCAGGTCTGGTTCATCTAGGTGATGGGCTAGAGTGAAATGTTGTCGGTAATGAGAGTGGTGTGGTGAACACGATTTGGTAAAGGTATCGATGAGAGGCCATGTAGGAGTACATGTTGGGTTGTTTCATTGAAGCCGACCTTAAGCACTGAGATCTATATGTGTGATTTAAGAATCAGCTACTACCATGCATTGGGCCCGAAACCAATGGACCCTCTCGGCTTCTTATTCACCCTAGTTCTCCGTCCAGGAGTTGCAAGTAGTTTCTGGTGTTTGTAGCCTACTGGAGGCCGTGGACAGCGCTGACCGTAGGGGTGGGCTGTGATGCGGTAGGTATGTGGCCGGGTGTACCGAATACCCGTTAGGTATCTCGGGAACCCTGTTCACATCGTTCGGGGCCGTATGGGAAACCTCGGCCGGACTCCCTGCGGATGGAACCTGAATAGGCGATAAACCTGGACTGGAGGCTTAGGTGATTAGGTAGGTCGTGGCCGACACCCACGTTGGGCTTCCGCTTGAAGGTTGCCGAGTACATGTCGTGTAAACGACGATAAGTGGTGAGAGCGTGTATGAAGAAGTACACCCCTGCAGGGTTAACATGATCTATTCGAATAGCCGCGTCCGCGGTAAAGGACTACTTGGTTGCCTATACAGTTCATAGACAAGTAAATGGAAACTACTAAAAGCCTCAAGATAAGAGTGAGTGCCGAGGATGGCTCTTCCGTAGGAAGACGGAGGCGGATCCTCGGTAGTGTATTGAAGTGGTGAGTAGTGGACTCGTGTGCGCAAAACCATTTCAAGTTGGAGTATCGTAGGATAGTCTAGCCAAGAGTCAAAGCTGGCTTGCTGCAATAACTCCACCAACCCTTCTTGACAATATGCATGTATGTAGGATCTGATGTAAGTCTTGCTGAGTACCTTTGTACTCATGTTGCTATAATTTACATTTTACAGAAGACGCTGCAACCCCTTCTGATGGGTTCTATGTAGACGTTGACATCAACGAGTAGGCTAAAGACCCAGGTGGTGACCCTGAGCTTGTGAAGGACCACGTAGTATAGCTAGGCTTCCCAAGCCTCTTTTATTTTACTAGTTGTCTGTACTCAGATAAGTTACTTCCGCTGCTGGTTTGTATGACTGTATGACTTGTATGTTGGGTCATGAGACCCGTACCTTTGTGTATGTTATGTATGGCTCTCTGAGCCTTAAATAAAGTACTTGTGTCGTAGAGTCATGTTGTGATGCTTCGTTGTATTTGCACATATCGAGCATATTGTGTGTATGATTGAAATGCTTGGTATGTGTGGGATCTGACTATCTAGTTGTTTATCTTTAGTAGCCTCTCTTACCGGGAAATGTCTCCTAGTGTTACCGCTGAGCCATGGTAGCTTGCTACTGCTCTGGAACACCTAGGCTGGCCGGCATGTGTCCTTCTTCGTTCCTGTGTCTGTCCCTTCGGGGAAATGTCACGCTTTGAGTACCGGAGTCCTGTTAGCCCGCTACAGCCCGGTTTACCGGAGTCCTGCTAGCCCAGTGCTACAGCCCGGACCCACTTGCTGATGACCGACACGTTCGAAGTTGGGTCATGGATGCCTGTCCCTGTAAGTCTGTGCCACTTTGGATTTACGACTAGTCATGTCAGCCCGGGCTCCTTATCATATGGATGCTAGCGACACTATCATATACGTGAGCCAAAAGGCGCAAACGGTCCCGGGCAAAGGTAAGGCGACACCCGTGGGGATACCGTGCGTGAGGCCGCAAAGTGATATGAGGTGTTACCGGCTAGATCGATGTGACATTGAGTCGGGGGCCTGACACAATCGGAGTGACAAATCCTAATCTCGAAATACGCCAACCCAACATTTACCTTTGGAGACACCTGTAGAGCTCCTTTATAATAACCCAGTTACGTTGTGACGTTTGGTAGCACACAAAGTGTTCCTCCGGCAAACGGGAGTTGCATAATCTCATAGTCATAGGAACATGTATAAGTCATGAAGAAAGCAATAGCAACATACTAAATGATCGGGTGCTAAGCTAATGGAATGGGTCATGTCAATCACATCATTCTCCTAATAATGTGATCCCGTTAATCAAATGACAACACATGTCTATGGTTAGGAAACATAACCATCTTTGATTAATGAGCTAGTCAAGTAGAGGCATACTAGTGACGTTTAGTTTGTCTATGTATTCACACAAGTATTATGTTTCCGGATAATACAATTCTAGCATGAATAATAAACATTTATCATCATATAAGGAAATAAAATAATAACATTATTATTGCCTCTAGGGCATATTTCCTTCATCTAGATGGCTCCGGGGTCCAGCGAACGGCATTCCCCCCAAGGGGGGATGTGCCTGTTCCACCGGTGACCTCTGTCCAACTGGAGGCACCGGATAATCTGCTGGAGGCGCCACGAGGCGCCTCTATCGTGGATGAGCATCGTGTCCTTATGGACATGGTAATAGAGAAGGTTCAGTTTGTCAAAAGCGGACTGACCGAAGCCTGCAGCAGCCTTCTAACAGGCTTTGAGGTGAGTACTGTAATTGTAAGAAATACCACCGTATAGATATTAGCCCCTGATGCTCTGTTTGGTGTTCGGAAAGAAAAAGCCAGACAGAGGATCGAGAAGAAAAATTGCAGGAGTCTAACATATAAGTTGTCCGTTTGGATAAGCAGGTATCACTCCAGGCTGCCACCGCTCATGCTGCAGAGATCTCCGGACTGAATCAGAAACTGGAGCGGGCCGAGGAAGAGTTCGGCCTCGTAAAGAAGCAACTGGAGGATAGCCAAGGTATGTAGTGACCTGTTGGTATCTTTTAAGAAAAAATGAATATTCCATCCCGACTGAGTTGTCATGAACTTTATTAGGGGCCACGACCGAGGTGGCAGCCCTCAAGAAAGTGTTGGCTGAGGCCGAGGACAAAGCAGCCAAGGAACATGCCGCGCGCAAGAAGCACGAGGCCCGATTTGGTGAGGTGCGGCAAAAGCTCCAGGGCGCGATCGAGAGATTTGAGTCCATGGAGCGCGATTGTAAGGCGCAAGAGTCTGAACTGGCATAGGCCAGACGGAGTGCACAGGATGCACGAGCCGAAGCCCAGAACGCCCTCCAAGAGATTCAGACGGCCAAGGAGACTGCGGTGGGTAGTTTTTCCACCGTGCAAAGCAAATATGTAGAAGAAATGTTCCTTGTACTTATCCGAATTTGGGTTTTCCAGGGGCGTTTACGGATCTGCCGCGCAGTATATCTGATGCTGCCGAGCATTATAGAGCCGAAGAAGGGATGTCTACGGAGAAGCTATTCTGGTCCCAATATCTTGGACCTGAATATCCGTTGTCCTTCAGCGACCAGCTGAAGCAGTTGGTCGAGCTGCACAAGTCGGTAGAGCTAGCCATGAAGGACTTGATAGTCCGGCTATAGCCTGCCGAGCCTATAACTAGAAGCTATTTCAGACTTGTTAAGCGGCTTGTAAGTGCCTGTCCATGGCTCGAAGCCATGAAGAGGTCGGTCTGTATTGAAGGTGCGCGTATGGCCTTTGCCCGCGTCAAGACTCATTGGGCAAAGCTGGATGCCAAGAAGCTGATGGCCGAAGGGCCGCCAGAGGGCAAGGAGCATCGTCGACCTGAGCACTATTTTGATGGCGTCCTAGAGGGGTCCCGCCTTGTGGCGGAGCAATGTTCAAAGGATGTTATATTCCCATGAGAACATTTGTATTATCATGTCCTGTAATATGGAGCAATGATGTTATGTATTATAATGCTTGTGATTTAAATTTTACCTCCTGTGCGGCCGTTTTATGAAAGCTGAGGGTTGACCAATCGTCGGCTTCTGCCCCCACATAGATAGTACGGGGGTGTTCGGGATAAATCTAAACACTCTTGACTCCAAATTCTGGTCCTTAAAGGAGGTGTTTAGCGATATGAACAAGGCAATCAGACTATACGGCCTTTACTGCCCTCACCTAGCCATAGGAGTTTGACAATTAAGAAAGTTGGCGAAGCCCTTGGTATTTGGAAGGCCGAACTAGGGGCGTTGTATACGCCTAATCGGAGGGACCGATTCTTCGCAAGAAGCGGAAAAAATCTCTAACAATTTGTGACCTCTCGAACAGCTGACCAGCTCTCGCCGCATCATGACAGTCAGTTTTCGGCTTTCTCTACTGAGGTGCTCGTCCAGAAGAACCGGGACACAATCGTAGTAGTTCTCCCTTTACTATCCTAGCCGATATAGCGGAACATAAGGTAGTAAGCACAGGAGCCGGGCAACCCAACTATTGACCAAACACATGATTCGGAGTTGATGCATATAATGCTATAAGTTCGGGGTGCCGAACTATACTGTAAAAGTAATTGGACTTTTATTGCCGTAACACGGGGTGTAATGAAGCCCCTGGCGTAGTAATATGTACCATGGTGTACGTGTTCAATAAGTAGTATACACAAAGGTGAGAAAAATAGGAAATTTAAGTAATAAGGTGACGCCACCATTCATTCACCATTGTGATGTAATTAGTACGTCGAGGTGTACTTTGTTCAAATAAGGCGATAAGCAAGTAAAGCTATTTAACATGCCGTAACCAAGGGTGAGCGGCGTGCGGGTATGTAAAAGAAGTGTGGCGATCGTTAAGTAGAGACCACCTGGGGATTCCCTTGTGAGGGAGTCCTGGATTAGGGGGTCTGCAGATAGCCGGACTATATCCTTTGGCCGGACTGTTGGACTATGAAGATACAAGATTGAAGACTTTGTCCCGTGTCCAGATGGGACTCTCCTTGGCGTGGAAGGCAAGCTTGGCGGTACATATGTGTATATCTCCTTCATTGTAACCGACTTTGTGTAACCCTAGCCCCCTCCTGTGTCTATATAAACCGGAGGGTTTAGTTCGTAGGACAAGATACAATCATACCATAGGCTAGCTTCTAGGGTTTAGCCTCTAGGATCTCGCGGTAGATTAACTCTTGTAATATTCATATTATCAAAATCAATCAAGCAGGACATAGGGTATTACCTCCATCAAGAGGGCCTGAACCTGGGTAAACATCGTGTCCCCTGCCTCATGTTACCATCCGCCTTAGACGCACAGTTCGGGACCCCCTCCCTGAGATCCGCCGGTTTTGACACCGACATTGGTGATTTCATTGAGAGTTCCATTGTGTCGTCATCATAAGGAGGGATGGTCCGTCTCGTTTTCAAGAACAACATCACCTCTGGAGGAGCCCTGGCTGTAGGACAAACTCTCCGACTAGGCGGCTTCGTCCTGACTGCCCGCTCGGCCGTTGTGCCGACGATGACTTCTTGGGTCATCGAAAATAGCCTCCACATCGGCTTGAAATTCACCGAGCAGATGGATCCAATGGAGCTCTCCTCTTTGAACGAACTCTTGGATCGCATCGCTGCTCTGGGAGTCGCTACGGACTATGATCGGATTGGGCTTAAACCCGACCAGAGGGAGATTAACTCTCCGCCGGTCACCCATCAGATAGCGGTGGTGGAGGAGCAATGCGGCGAATCTTCCTCTATCCTGAGGACGAACTATGTCCGGATTCCCGAACTCTCCGAGCCGGATACCCGTCCATGGGAGGACATCGCCCTAAACCTGAACCTAGAATCAGGTTGCATGCCAAACCTGCGGGCCAACATCCTGAAGCCCGAACTTCCAAGATCGGAAACTCCTCCGCCTCTGGATCTTATATTGGGTCAAGGTCTGGACATAAATCCACCCACCCACCCAGATATAAACGATCTTTCCCACGTTCAGCAAGAACCCCAAGAGACAGTACATCACTATTGGGCCAGATTCCTCCTTGCAATGAACAAGGTCAAGGACTGTCACGAGGAAGACGCAATTTCATTATTTTGCAACAATTGCATGGACAAGGGAATCCTCAACGCCATAAGTCGCCGTGACATAGCACACTTTGCTGACTTGGCGGCCACAGTTCGGAAGTACTGTGCGATGGAAAGCGCCTAGAAAACCCAAACAAAATTTTGGGATAATCCGGCTCTGACAAAACCCCCAGTCCGAACTAAAAGGATGCACTCTCATAAGTCGCCCGACTCAATCACAAAGAAGCAAAAGCCCACTACAGGGCATGGACCGTATTGGAGGGATGGCTTAACGGGCCCTGCAAAATTCATAGTACAGAAGATACCATACCAACACACAGCCTTGGAGCATGTTGGGTACTCCGACAGGTGGCCAAGAGCGGTGAGGATCTCCTCATCCAAAACATCACAGAGCACCATCCCGTGGATAACAATACAATATTGATAGTCTTCGAGACCTTCGCCTCAAATAATAGGCGTAAGCAAACACTCTGCGGCCTTGCCGAAGTCTGCCACGTGGCAGCAATAAATCCATGGAGCGACATGATGACCCAGAAGTATAGGGGATTTATCGTAGTCCTTTCTATAAGTAAGAGTGTCGAACCCAATGAGGAGCAGAAGGAAATGATAAGCGGTTTACAGCAAGGTATTCTATGCAAGTACTAAAATAAGTGGTAACAGATAGTTTTGTGATAAGATAATTTGTAACAAGCAACAAGTAACAAAAGTAAATAAAGTGCAGCAAGGTGGCCCAATCCTTTTTGTAGCAAAGGACAAGCCTGGATACACTCTTATATAAGGAAAATCGCTCCCGAGGACACATGGGAATATCGTCAAGCTAGTTTTCATCACGTTCATATGATTCGCGTTCTGTACTTTGATAATTTGACATGTGGGTGGACCGGTCCTTGGGTGCTGTTCTTACTTGAACAAGCATCCCACTTATGATTAACCTCTATTGCAAGCATCCGCAACTACAACAAAAGTATTAAGGTAAACCTAACCATAGCATGAAACATATGGATCCAAATCAGCCCCTTACGAAGCAACGCATAAACTAGGGTTTAAGCTTCTGTCACCCTAGCAACCCATCATCTACTTATTACTTCCCAATGCCTTCCTCTAGACCCAAATAACGGTGAAGTGTTATGTAGTCGACGTTCACATAACACCACTAGAGGCTAGAAAACATACATCTCATCAAAATCTCGAACGAATACCAAATTCACATGACTACTAATAGCAAGACTTCTCCCTTGTCCTCAGGAACAAATGTAACTACTCAAAAAGCATATTCATGTTCATAATCAGAGGGGTAATACTATGCATAAAGGATCTGAACATATGATCTTCCAACAATTAAACCAACTAGCATCAATTACAAGGCGTAATTAACACTACTAGCAACCTACTAGCACGAATCCCGGACTTGGAGACAACAATTGGATACAAGAGATGAACTAGGGTTTTGAGATGAGATGGCGCTGATGAAGATGTTGATGGAGATTGCCCTCTCCCAATGAGAGGAGCGTTGGTGATGACGATCGCGATGATTTGCCCCTCCGGGAGGGAATTTTCCCCGGCAGAACAGCTCTGTCGGAGCCCTAGATTGGTTGCGCCAAGGTTCCGCCTCGTGGCGGCGGAGTTTCGTCCCGAAAGGTTGCTTCTCGTTTTTTTCTCGACGAAAGACTTCATATAGCAGAAGATGGTCATCAGAGAGCCACCAGGGGGCCCACGAGGTAGGGGGCGCGCCCTGGGGGGCGCCCCCCACCCTCGTGTACTGGGTGTGGGCCCCTAGTCTTCATCATTGGCGAGGATTTTTCATTATTTATTATAAGGTATTCCGTGGAGTTTCAGGAATTTTGGAGTTGTGCAGAATAGGTCTCTAATATTTGCTCCTTTTCCAGCCCAGAATTCCAGCTGCCGGCATTCTCCCTCCTTATGTAAACCTTATAAAATAAGAGAGAATAGCCATAAGTATTGTGACATAATGTGAAATAACAGCCCATAATGCAATAAATATCGATATAAAAGCATGATGCAAAATGGACGTATCAACTCCCCCAAGTTTAGACCTCGCTTGTCCTCAAGCGAGAGCCGATAACAATAAATATGTCCCCATGTTTAGAGGTAGAGGCGTCGATAAAAATAAAATATGGACATGGAGGCATCATGATTATTCTCATAACAGCAACATATATAGATATTGTCATATGATTACTTATGTTCAAGTGATGATCTATTCACAATGCAAAAGTATGAATCAGAAACCTTATTGAGAACCAACAAACTATAACCTCAGTCAATGAAACAATTGCAATTTATCATAACATCAGAAAGAGTCTATATCAGAGCTAAAAAGCAAGTCCACGTACTCAACTATCATCTAGTCCTTCATAATTGCTAACACTAACGCAATACTAGTGGTTACGGAGTTTTAATCGGACACAGAGAAAGATAGGGGTTTATAGTTTTGCCCCACAACCTTTTACCTCGAGGGTAATGTCAACAATAATAACTCATGCCCCCCTACATCCAATTAGATATATATATATATATATATATATATATATATATATATATATATATATATATATATATGAATAGTAACACTATATATAGGGTCGCGCTATTCGACACCTGGGTGAGGAATAGTTATTCTTCACCCCCCTCTATTTTACCATCAATGCACCGTAATTTTGCGTTCCGTAAGTTTTGTCTTATTTCCGACGCAAAAAGAGACCGTAAGAAAATATATAATCGCCGTAAAAAATATTTTATGTCATGTAAAATTACAAACGTAAAAACAT
>NC_041386.1:634174638-634195510 GCF_002162155.2 Triticum dicoccoides
TTTTATTTTCTTATGTCAAATTTTACGTAGTGAATCAATAGGAATGTAACTATTTGAATTCCAAACGTAATTTAATTATGAAATGATCATAAGATTACCTCGGGTGAAGATTAACTTATTCTGCACCGTGGGTGATGAATACTAATTATATATATATATATATATATATATATATATATATATATATATATATATATATATATATATATATATATATATATATATATATATATATCAGGTTCTTTCCAACATGCTGGGCTTGCCAAAGCATAAAATGAAAAAGGAAAGGTGAAGATCACCATGACACTTGCATAAGGTAGAAGATAATAATAAAAGATAGGCCCTTCGCAGAGGAAAGCAGAGGTTGCCATGCGCTTTTATGGTTGGATGCACAAAATCTTAATGCGAAAGAACGTCACTTTATATTGCCCCTTGTGATATGAACCTTTATTATGCCGTCCGTCCCTTTTATTACTTCCACATCACAAGATCGTATAAATCTTATTTCTCCCACACTAATCATACATATTTAGAGCAATTTTTATTGCTTTGCACCGATGACAACTTACTTGAAGGATCTTACACAAGCCATAGGTAGATATGGTGGACTCTCATGGCAAAACTGATTTAAGGGTATTTGGAAGCACAAGTAGTATCTCTACTTGGTGCTGAGAATTTGGCTAGCATGAGGGGGAAAGGCAAGCTCAACATGTTGGATGATCCATGACAACATAGTTTTATCTCAAATATAAGAAAACATAACCCATTACATTGTCTTCCTTGTCCAACATCAACTCTTTAGCATGTCATATTTTGATGAGTGCTCCCAATCATAAAAGATGTCAATAATAGTATATTTATATGTGAAACCTCTCTTTCCTTATTACTTCCTATTAATTGCAATGATGACCAAAGCTATGTCTGCCAACTCCCAACAACTTTTAATCGTCACACTCTTTCTATGTGAAGTCATTACTATCAATAAGATCAATATGAAATTTTGTTTCTTCTTATTCCTTTTCTCTTTTCTTTTATTCGCCCAAGATCATAGCAAGAAAATCAACCCCTTGACTCAACACTAATCTTTATTATATAGCTCAGGGACTTGATTACAAAGAGAGATCATAAGGCAAAACTCAAAACTAGATCATGCCATAAACTTTATTCTACTAGATCAAAATACTACTAATATGATCGAACTAAGGAAAACAGTAAAGATAGGAGTTGTGATTGTGATATGATACCGGGGCACATCCCCCAAACTTGCCAGTTGCCAAGGGGAGTGCCCATACCCATGTGATTATATCTCCTTGGTTGGTGAAGAAGGTGGAGGTGTTGTTGACTTAGTTGATGGCATATACTTCTCCCTTAATTTACGCTTGAGGACGGCATTTTGATCCCTCGGATCATCAATCTCCCACTCCAGGGTTAATATCTTTTTGCATAGGTCCTGCTTATATTCCTTCAAGAGACGAAAAGGGATAAACTCGAATTTTCGTTTCTTTACCCTATCGGGGAGACTTGACTTTTTGAACTCCACGTGTATATCCCCAGGTTGAGGTAATGGGGCTTCATCTTCATCTGAGCTCGTCTCCTCCTTCCCATTGGGTTCATAGTCCTCTTCTTCCTCCATGGTCCAACCATCGTGCTCCACATCTCCATAGACCTTAGGATTAGCTAAGTAATCATCCACATAGCTTTCTCCTTCCGAATCCTGGGAAGACATGTTGATCTAATCTACAGCGGGATAGCTCGAAACAAAAAAAGAGGATAATTGCGTGATACGGGAGTCAAAACCTTCGGGAGAATATATAGTGAATTTTTACCGACCAAAATACGTATCGTGCAAGAAAACAGAGTCCGGAAGGCACACGAGGTTCTCACGAGGTAGGGGGCATGCCCAGGGGGTAGGGCACGCCCTCCACCCTCGTGGGGCCCTCGTGTCCTTCCCGGACTGCTACTTAATTTTATATTTTTCTAAATATTCCAAAACAGAGAAATATTGCCTTAAAACTGTTTTGGAATCGGTTTACTTACCGTACCACATACCTATTCCTTTTCGGAGTCTGAAACATTCTGGAAAGTGTCCCTTATGTATTCCTCCGGGGTTACGGTTTCAATAATATTGGTTTCAACATTTATGGGATTACCTGAGATATAATGTTTGATTCTTTAACCGTTTACCACCTTCGGATTTGTGCCTCCGAAGTTGTTGATTTTTATGGCACCGAAATGATAGACCTCCTCGATAACATTGGGGCCTTCCCATTTAGAGAGAAGTTTCCCTACAAAAAATCTTAAACGAGAGTTGTATAGCAATACATAATCACCTACATTAAACTCACGCTTTTGTATCCTTTTGTCATGCCATCTTTTAACCTTTTCTTTAAACAAGTTGGCATTTTCATAAGCTTGGGTTCTCCATTCATCAAGAGAGCTAATATCAAATAACCTCTTTTCACCGGCAAGTTTGAAATCACAATTGAGCTCTTTAATAGCCCAATATTCCTTATGTTCTAGTTCGAGAGGTAAGTGACATGCTTTTCCATATACCATTTTATACGGAGACATACCCATAGGATTTTTATATGCAGTTCTATAGGCCCATAATGCATCATCTAGTTTCTTGGACCAATTCTTTCTAGAGCTATTGACAGTCTTTTGCAAAATTAATTTGATTTCTCTATTACTCAATTCTACTTGACCACTAGACTGTGGGTGATACGGAGATGCAATTTTATGATTGACGTCATATTTAGCAAGCATTTTACGAAAAGCACCATGAATAAAATGTGAACCACCATCAGTCATTAAATATCTAGGGACTCCAAACCTCGGAAAAATAACTTCTTTAAGCATTTTAATAGAAGTGTTATGATCAGCACTACTAGTTGGAATAGCTTCTACCCACTTAGTAACATAATCAACGGCATCTAAAATATGTGTATATCCATTAGAGGCAGGAAAAGGTCCCATATAATCAAAGCCCCTAACATCAAACGGTTCAATAACAAGTGAATAATTCATAGGCATTTCTTGATATCTACTAATATTACCAATTCTTTGACATTCATCACAAGATAGGACAAACTTATGGGCATCCTTGAAGAGAGTGGGCCAATAAAACCGGATTGCAATACCTTATGTGCAGTTCTATCTCACGCGTGGTGTCCTCCATAAGTTTCGGAGTGGCACTTGCGTAGGATCTGTTCCTGTTCATGCTCAGGTACACAACGTCTAATAACACCATCTACTCCTTCTTTATAAAGATGTGGGTCATCCCAAAAGTAATGTCTCAAATCATAGAAGAACTTTCTCTTTTGTTGGTATGTGAAGCTAGGTGGTATGAATTTAGCAACAATGTAATTATCATAATCATCATACCAAGGAGTACTACGAGAAGTACTTATGACATCAAAAGAAGATCCATAGACGGAAAAGTCATCCATGAAAACCTCACAAATCTTTTCACAAAAGTCAGAGAATATAGCCATCATGCATCTTTGAAAGGTAGCAGGTGCATTACATAAACCAAAAGGCATACGTCTATAAGCAAAAGTACCAAAAGGGCATGTAAAAGTAGTCTTTGCTTGATCTTTAGCCAACACAGGTATTTGAGAGAAACTAGAATAAGCATCTAGAAAGAAGTAGTGTGTATGTTTGCATAATATTTCTAGCATTTGATCGATAAAAGGTATGGGGTAATGATCTTTCTTAGTATCCTTATTTAATTTGCGGAAATCAATTACCATCCTATAACCTGTAATAATTCTTTGTGGAATCAATTCATCTTTATAATTAGGAACAACAGTAATACCTCCCTTCTTAGGGACACAATGAACAGGACTTACCCACTGACTATCAGCAACGGGATAAATTATACCTGCCTCCAGAAGCTTTAGTATTTCTTTTCTTACCACTTCTTTCATTTTAGGATTCAGACGTCGTTGACGATCACAAAACTGGTTTGGCATCTGCTTCCAAATTTATTTTATGTTGACATAGAGTGGGACTAATGCCCTTAAGATCATCAAGAGTATATCCAATAGCAGCACGGTGCTTCTTCAGAGTTTTCAATAATCTTTCTTCTTCATGCTCTGAAAGGTTAGCACTAATAATAACAGGATATATCTGATTTTCAACAAGATAATCATATTTAAGTTTATCAGGCAATGGTTTAAGCTCAAACACGGGATCGCCCTTAGGTGGAGGGGGGTCCCCTAGGATTTTAACAGGCAAATTGTGTTTCAGAATAGGTTCCTGTTTAAAGAATACCTCATCTATTTCCCTTCTTTCATTCATAAACATATCATTCTCATGGTCTAGCAAATATTGTTCTAAAGGATCACTAGGAGGTACGGCAATAGAAGCAAGACCAATAATTTCATCCTTACTAGACAATTCTTCTTCACGGTGTTGTTTATTAAATTTATAGAAATTAAATTCATGAGTCATATCATCTAAACCGACAGTAACCACATACCTTGTGCAATCTATGGTAGCATTAACAGTATTTAAGAAGGGTCTACCAAATATAATGGGACAAAAGCTATCTTGTGGGGAACCAAGAACAAGAAAATCAGCAGGATATTTAGTTTTCCCACACAAGACATCAACATCTCTAACAATTCCCATTGGTGAAATAGTATCTCTATTAGCAAGTTTAATAGTGACATCAATTTCTTCTAACTCAACAAGTGCAATGTCATACATAATTTCTTTGTATAAGTCAATAGGTATTGCACTAGCACTAGCACCCATATCACTTAAGCCATGATAAAAATGTTCTCCTATTTTAACAGAAATAACAGGCACGCCTACCACAGGTCTATTTTTAACTTTAGCACAAGGTTTAGCAATTCTAGCAGTTTCACCGCAGAACTGAATAACATGCCCATCAATATTATCAGACAAGAGATATTTAACAATAGCAATATTAGGTTCTACTTTAACTTGCTCAGGAGGTGTATATGTTTTAATATTGCTTTTACGAACCACAGTTGAAGCTTTAGCATGATCCTTTATCCTAATAGGGAAAGGTGGTTTCTCAACATAACAAGTAGGAACAATAGGATCATTATAAGTGACAGTCTTTTCTTCAACTTTAATAGGTGCAGTTACTTTTACTTCTATGGGAGGATGATATTTAAACCACCACTAGTAGAAAAAGGGCCTATTGTCCCAGTTCCTGAACAGGGACTAAAGGGTCGGTACTAATGCCCTGTCCCTTTAGTCCCGGTTCAATCCAGAACTGGGATAGATGGGCCTCCATGTGGCCTGTGCGCGGAGCCCAGGCAGGAGGGCCTTTGATCCCGGTTGGTGGCACCAACCGAGACCAATAGGCATCCACGCGTCAGCATTTCTGTGGCTGGGGTTTTTGTTTTTTTAAAGGGGGGGGGGGTTTGGGGGGTTTTGGGGGGTTAATTTAGTTGTTTCATATATTGTGTTAGCTAGCTATAATTAATAGAGAGAAGTGTCCTCTCTTATGTCCGTGCTTGGTCGACGCTACGTACTATACATACGTATAGAGAGCACTAGACACGCTAGCTAGCTAGTAAGCAAACAAAGGAAACAAAAGATCGTCATGAACATATATGCATAGAGAGAGAAGTGATATCGACCACCTCTCCTTCTCCGAGAGATTGGTCGAACAACAAGTTCTCGTATATCTATCCGACACTACCGGCTACATATATACAATAATTATCTCTTACAAATATAATCTCCTAACATACGAACTCATGGTCCACATAGTATTCTCCGTCTTCAGCGGTCACGTGGTCAAGAAAGAATGCCGCCAATTCCTCTTGAATTTCTCGCATGCCAGCTGGTGCTAGGAGTTCATCCCGCTTCCGAAACATCTAATTTGAAGAAGGGGGTCAATACATATATATATGAATGAATGAAACTCAACACAAATGATGGTAATAAAATAAAATTGTGAATGTTGTTATTTACTCACTTCATATTGTTCGTCAGAGTAGCCCCGCTCACAGGTCGTGTGGCGGATGGACTCGCAAATGTAGTATCCACATAAATCATTCCCTTGTTCCTGCCACAACCACTTTACAAGAAATAGAGGTCAATCAAACTGATGAGCAAGAATGCCAAATGGAATTGATGAAACTAGCGCTTGAATCAATAGGAGATGCGCGGAACATGCTACTATAGTACTTACTTTCGGGTGTCTAAATTGCAGCTTCTTCAGGAGTCCTGGAGTTTTTTTGGTGAATTTTTTCAAAACCCTGTCAGACAAAGAAAACAATTACTTGATATATCAGGAAATGAACAAAGTTGCTGATATGGTGGATAATGATCAATTTAACTTACATCTCGAGCATTTGAGTCATGTCCGCATAGTCCTAGGGATCTTTTCGTCTTGAGTCTAAGACGGTTACTAGTCCCTGCTCAAGCTTAATCTCTAGGAGAATATAGTAGAAACTGCACCCGCATGCATAACTCACCAATTACATTACTATAACCTTGACTAATATATAAGGGAAACCGAATATGCACAAGACAGTAACACTCACTTGAAGTTGTAAGGAAAGAGTATTATATCTTTGTTTTCATTTATTACCAACGATCGTAGCAAGTTGGCCTCGGTATCTGCGGCATGAAATTTAACCTGAGTTGCATCTATGAGATTTGTGTTAATGAACCCAATATCACCGATTTGTCTTTTCTTCAATTCGACGATCTTCAATCTGCATAATATAGTGAGGATAATTATAAATACATGCAATGAAAGAGCTGAGCTATATAGAGAGACTTAATGACAGAAGTAGTACTACTTACAGACAGTAGCAGGTGACCGTTGCTTTATCGACGGCCAATTGATTGAAAAACTGAAAGAACTCCTCAAATGGAACAGGCAACAGTTCAATTCCAACGAGGTCATGCTCCTTTTTAACTCTCACATACAAAGTACTCCTCCCCCCAGACTCTCTGCAGATTTTCAAGTACCAATCATGCAATCTTCGCATCATCATTGATAGAGATCTTTCATCTTTGACGAGAGGCTTCCCGTACTCGTATATTTGTATCTGCACCTCCATGAAATCATAATGTACATCGTCGGGCAGGTAATCTCAAAGATTGCTATAACCGGGCACCATCCTCGGATCATTAGTGACGATGTCGCTAGGCACCTTGAGCGGGGGGGGGGGGGCAATTTGTTTCCTAGCTCGTCGTGCTTTCAGCCTTTGATCACTAACAGTACTTCCCGACCGCTCCGCTTCGGCAAATTCCTTTCCAATAATGCGCTCATAGTTTCCTTTCGGCGGAGACTTGGGTGGTTTTGTCAAAGCAGCCAGAGTGCGCTTCGCTTTCACCGGATCTACCTTCTCCTCCGGAGGTGGATGTTTCTTTGCTTTCACCCCTTCAAAGAAGTTCCTCGCTTCTTCTCGCGTGATCTCGGCTTTCTCCTCCGGGGTCCTCTCGTATGGTAACTTCTCTGGAGTCTTCAGAGAAGGACCGAATCTATATGTCCTCCCGCCTCTGGCTCTACTGCTAGACGCCGGCAGAGCAGACGGAGCGGTTGTCTTCTTTACTTGCTTACGAGGTGGAGGAGAAGGACTACAACGCGCCGGAGCAGCCGGAGCAGCGGCAGGTCTCTTCCGCCCTTGCTGACGAGGCAGAGAAGGAGGAGGCTGGCTGCTCGGGCGTGCCAGCGCAGGCGGAGAAGGAGGCGGAGTGCCACCACCCGCCGGAGAAGTTGCTGGCCGAGTGCCCTGATTGTCACTCGCCGGAGGAGGAGGCGGTGGAGGAGGCAGAGTGCCCTGACACGCCGGAGGAGGAGGAGGAGGCGTCCAGTTCGGAAGGTTGATGAGCTCCTTCCGCCATAGGCATGGAGTCTTCAGAGCAGAACCCAGCCGAGTCTCCCCTTCATCGGTAGGGCGGTCAAGCTGGAGGTCCTCAAATCCCTCCGTTATTTCATCCACCATCACCCTAGCATATCCTTCTAGAATCGGCCAGCAATGAAAAGTTGCGCCGGGTTCAGTAGGAAAAACAGAGCCAACAGCCGCCTTGACCTTCATATTAATCCATTGTGTCATAAGGTGGCAATTTTGAGACTCCGTGATAGCATCCATGGGATAGCTGGCAGGAGCCGTCAAGACATGCTCCGGCTGAAGCAGCTCGGTGGAAGCCACGCTGCTTCTTCGCTGAGATGGCGGGGTAGCTTTGGGGGAAGCTTCGGCAGTTCGTTTGCTACAATTTGCTTCTCGTTCCTCTATCGCTTGTACCCTAGTGTACAGCGCCTGCAGTTGGGTTTGCTCCACTTTCTTCCTCCTCTCGTGGCATTTGTAACCGCCTACGTCCGGAAACCCAACCTTCCACGGAATGGAGCCTGGCGTGCCTCGTGTCCGTCCAGGGTGCTCAGGATTCCCGAGGGCCATTGTGAGCTCGTCATTCTCTCTGTTTGGAACGAACATCCCTGGCTGCGCTGCTTTGATATACTGCTGAAGCTTCTTGACCTGTATGTCCATTTGATCATTCGTCCAAATGCACTTCCCTGATACAGGGTCCAAGGTTCCGCCAACCCCGAAGAACCAAGTCCGGAAACGGTCTGGCCAGTTAATTGTCTCTGGTTCGATCCCTTTATCAACCAGATCATTCTCAGTCTTGGCCCACTTAGGCCAGGCTACGAGGTAGCCACCTGACCCCATGCGATGGTGATGCTTCTTCTTTGCAGCATTTTGCTTGTTTGTCGCCAACATCTTCTTACTCTTTTCCGATGTCTTCTAGGCCACAAATGCGGGCCAATGATCTCTGATCTTCTCATATCTGCCCTTGAATTCTGGTGTCTCTTTATTTTCGACAAGCTTACTCAACTCTTTCTTCCACCTCCTGAATAGTTCTGCCATCCTCTTAAGAGCAAAAGACATGATTAATTGCTCTTTAACTGGCTTCTCCGGATCATCCTCTGGCGGTAGGGTGAAATTTTACTTCAGCTCAGTCCAAAGATCATTTTTCTGCATATCATTGACATAAGACACCTCATGGTCTTCTGTAGCCGGCTTTAACCATTGCTGGATGCTGATCGGGATCTTGTCCCTAACCAAAACCCCGCACTAAGCAACAAATGCGCTCTTTGTCCGGAGGGGTTCAATTGGTTGGCCGTCGGGCACAATTGATATGATCTCAAACTTTTCATCCGAGCTCAACTTTTTCTTCGGGCCTCGTCTCTTTACCGAAGTTGTGCTCGATCCGGAGGGCTAGAAAAAAGAACAAAGACTTAATTAATATGTGTACATACCAAAACAATGAATGCATCAATTAGCTAGTCAGCAGAAGCTTAACTAATACATATACCTGGCCGGACTCGGTTCGGTGACCGGAGATGTCATCACGGTCTCCTTCTTGCACCAGCATTGGGTCACCGGAGCCGTCCTCACGGTCTCCTTCTTGCACCGGCATTAGGTCACCGGAGCCATCATAATCATCGTCAGCTGCTTCTAGACCATCGGTGTCGTTGAGAAACAATGAGCAGACGGCATCACTTCCCCGTGCGATTATGTCCCCCAACAACTCTTCTTGTACTTCGTCTCAGGCGGTGTCCATAGTTTCTACAAATATTTACAACATGGCAATTATTATTCAAACATGACAGATGGATATATTAGTGGCAAACGTAGAACTAATATTAATTAGTGGCCGCGATGCTGCTTCTCTAGGGTTTGGGGTGGCCTCGCTGCTACTTCTCTAGGGTTTGGGGTGGCCTCGACAACGCTTCAAGGATAAAAAAAGAAGAGGAATAAGAAAAAAAAGAGGATAAGAAAGAATAGAGGAGTCAGAACTCCTCTATTCTTTCTTCTTCTCTTTTTTTTCTTCTTCTTCCTCTTTTTTTTATCGGGAACAAGGGGCGTCGAGGGTCGCTGAGCGGTAGAGGAATCCCTAGATAGCAAGTATCGTGGGTGTGAGATATATGTGGCCGTCGGTGTCGGACACTACATCCACGTCCCACAAGTGACGTGGGCGTCGAAGCCCGCGTCACTTGTGGGACGTGGATGTAGTGTCTGACACCGACGGCCACATGTATCTCACATTGACTATACTTGCTATTTAGGGTTCCCTCTACCGCTCGGCGACCCTGACCCTCGACGACCCTCGTTCCCAATAAAAAAAGAGGAAGAATAAGAAAAAAATGAGGAGAAGAAAGAACGCCCGTGTCACTTGTGGGACATGGATGTAGTGTCCAACACCGATGGCCACATGTATCTCACACCCACGATACTTGCTACTTAGGGTTTCCACTACCGCTCGGCGACCCTGGACGACCCTCGTTCCCGATAAAAAAAGAGGAATAATAAGAAAAAAAGAGGAGAAGAAAGAATAGAGGAGAAGAACTCCACTATTCTTTCTTCTCCTCTTTTCTTTCTTCTTCCTCTTCTTTCTTTATCCTCTTCTTCCTCTCATGTTCGACGACCCTCGACCCCTCGGTGACCCTAACGTTGGGGAACGTAGTAATTTCAAAAAAAAACCTGCGCACATGCAAGATCATCGTGATGCATAGCAACGAGGGGAGAGTGTGATCTACGTACCCTTGTAGACCGACAGCGGAAGCGTTAGCACAACGCGGTTGATGTAGTCGTACGTCTTCACGGCCCGACCGATCAAGCACCGAAACTACGGCACCTCCAAGTTCTAGCACATGTTCAGCTCGATGACGATCCCCGGACTCCGATCCAGCAAAGTGTCGGGGAAGAGTTCCGTCAGCACGACGGCGTGTTGACGATCTTGATGTACTACCGTCGCAGGGCTTCGCCTAAGCACCACTACAATATTATCGAGGATTATGGTGGAAGGGGCATCGCACACGTCTAGGGGTGCCCCCTGCCCCCGTATATAAAGGATCAAGGGGAGGAGGTCGGCCGGTCCCTATGGCATGCCAAGGTGGAGTCCTCCTCCTAGTAGGAGTAGGACTCCTACTAGGAGGGGGAAAGAAGTGGGGAGGAAGAAGGAAAGGGGGGCGCCGCCCCCCTCTCCTAGTCCAATTAGGACCAGGGGGGCGGAGGCGTGCGGACCACCTTTGGCTGCCCCTCTCTCTCCACTAAGGCCCATATGGCCCATTACTTCTCCCGGGGGGTTTCGGTAACCCTCTGGCTCTCCGGTTTTCTCTGAAATCACCCGGAACACTTCCGGTGTCCAAATATAGCCGTCCAATATATCAATCTTTATGTCTCGACCATTTCGAGACTCCTCGTCATTTCCGTGATCACATCCGGGACTCCGAACTAACTTCGGTACATCAAAACTCATAAACTCATAATATAACTGTCATCGAAACCTTAAGCGTACGGACCCTACGGGTTCGAGAACAATGTAGACATGACCGAGACACGTCTTCGGTCAATAACCTATAGCGAAACCTGGATGCTCATATTGGCTCCTACATATTCTACGAAGATCTTTGTCATCGGTATGTTACTTGCCCGAGATTCGATCGTCGGTATCTTAATACCTAGTTCAATCTCGTTACCGGCAAGTCTCTTTATTCGTTCCGTAATACATCATCTCACAACTAACTCATTAGTTGCAATGCTTGCAAGGCTTATGTGATGTGCATTACCGAGAGGGCCCAGAGATACCTCTCCGACAATCGGAGTGACAAATCCTAATCTCGAAATACGCCAACCCAACATGTACCTTTGGAGACACCTGTAGAGCTCCTTTATAATCACCCAGTTACGTTGTGACGTTTGGTAGCACACAAAGTGTTCCTTCGGCAAACAGGAGTTGCATAATCTCATAGTCATAGGAACATGTATAAGTCATGAAGAAAGCAATAGCAACATACTAAACGATCAAGTGCTAAGCTAACGGAATGGATCAAGTCAATCACATCATTCTCCTAATGATATGATCATGTTAATCAAATAACAACTCTTTGTCTATGGTTAGGAAACATAACCATCTTTGATTAACGAGCTAGTCAAGTAGAGGCATACTAGTGACACTCTGTTTGTCTATGTATTCACACATGTATTATGTTTCCGGTTAATACAATTCTAGCATGAATAATAAACATTTATCATGAAATAAGGAAATAAATAATAACTTTATTATTGCCTCTAGAGCATATTTCCTTTAGTCTCCCACTTGCACTAGAGTCAATAATCTAGTTCACATTGCCATGTGATTTAACACCAATAGTTCACATCATTATGTGACCAACACTCAAAGGGTTTACTAGTGTCAATAATCTAGTTCACATTGCTATGTTATTAACACCCAAAGAGTACTAAGGTGTGATCATGTTTTGCCTGTGAGAGAAGTTTAGTCAATGGGTCTGCCATATTCAGATCCGTATGTATTTTGCAAATTTCTATGTCAACAATGCTCTGCACGGAGCTACTATAGCTAATTGCTCCCACTTTCAATATGTATCCAGATTGAGACTTAGAGTCATCTAGATCAGTGTTAAAATTTGCATTGACGTAACCCTTTACGACGAACCTTTTTGTCATGTCCATAATCGAGAAACATATCCTTATTCCACTAAGGATAATTTTGACCGCTGTCTAGTGATCTACTCCTAGATCACTATTGTACTCCCTTACCAAAAACAGTGTAAGGTATACAATAGATCTGGTACACAGCATAGCATACTTTATAGAACATATGGCTGAGGCATAGGGAATGACTTTCATTCTCTTTCTATCTTTTGCCGTGGTCGGGTTCTGAGTCTTGCTCAACTTCACACCTTATAACACAGGCAAGAATCCTTTCTTTGCTTGATCCATTTTGAACTTCTTCAAAACTTTGTCAAGGTATGTGCTTTGTGAAAGTCCAATTAAGCATCTTGATCTATCTCTATAGATCTTGATCTATCTCTATAGATCTTAATGCCCAATATGTAAGCAGCTTCACCGAGGTCTTTCATTGAAAAACTCTTATTCAAGTATCCCTTTATGCTATCTAGAAATTCTATATCATTTCCGATTAGTAATATGTCATCCACATATAATATCAGAAATGCTACAGAGCTCCCACTCACTTTCTTGTAAATACAGGCTTCTCCAAAAGTCTGTACAAACCCAAATGCTTTGATCACACTATCAAAGCGTTTATTCCAACTCCGAGAGGCTTGCACCAGTCCATAAATGGATCGCTGGAGCTTGCACACTTTGTTAGCTCCTTTTGGATCGACAAAACCTTCTGGTTGCATGATATACAACTCTTTTTTAATAAATCCATTAAGGATTGCAGTTTTGTTATCCATTTTCCAGATTTCTTAAAATGCGGAAATTGCTAACATGATTTGGACAGACTTAAGCATAGATATGAGTGAGAAACTCTCATCGTAGTCAACAGCTTGAACTTGTCAAAAACCTTTTATGACAATTCTAGCTTTGTAGATAGTAACACTACTATTAGAGTCTGTCTTCCTCTTGAAGATCCATTTAATCTCAATGGCTCGCCAATCATTGGGTAAGTCAATCAAAGTCCATACTTTGTTCTCATACATGGATCTCATCTTAGATTTCATGGCCTCAAGCCATTTCGCGGAATCTGGGCTCATCATCGCTTCCTCATAATTCGTAGGCTCGTCATGGTCAAGTAACATAACCTCCAGAACTGGATTACCGTACCACTCTGGTGCGGATCTCACTCTGGTTTACCTACGAGGTTCGGTAGTAACTTGATCTGAAGTTACATGATCATCATCATTAGCTTCCTCAGTAATCGGTCTAGTAGTCACAGGAACAGATTTCTATGATGAACTACTTGCTGGAAATATGCCCTAGAGGCAATAATAAAAGTATTATTATTATATTTCCTTGTTCATGATAATTGTCTTTTATTCATGCTATAATTGTATTATCCGGAAATCGTAATACACGTGTGAATACATAGACCACAATATGTCCCTAGTGAGCCTCTAGTTGACTAGCTCGTTGTGATCAACAGATAGTCATGGTTTCCTGGCTATGGACATTGGATGTCGTTGATAACGGGATCACATCATTAGGAGAATGATGTGATGGACAAGACCCAATCCTAAGCCTAGCACAAAGATCGTGTAGTTCGTTTGCTAGAGCTTTGCCAATGTCAAGTATCTCTTCCTTTGACCATGAGATCGTGTAACTCCTAGATACCGTAGGAGTGCTTTGGGTGTATCAAACGTCACAACGTAACTGGGTGACTATAAAGGTGCACTACGGGTATCTCCGAAAGTATCTATTGTTTTATGCAGATCGAGACTGGGATTTGTCACTCCGTGTAAACGGAGAGGTATCTCTGGGCCCACTCGGTAGGACATCATCATATGCGCAATGTGACCAAGGAGTTGATCACGGGATGATGTGTTACGGAACGAGTAAAGTGACTTGCCGGTAACGAGATTGAACAAGGTATTGGATACCGACGATCGAATCTCGGGCAAGTAACATACCGATAGACAAAGGGAATTGAATACGGGATCGATTGAGTCCTTGACATTGTGGTTCATCCGATGAGATCATCGTGGAACATGTGGGAGCCAACATGGGTATCCAGATCCCGCTGTTGGTTATTGACCGGAGAACGTCTTGGTCATGTCTGCATGTCTCCCGAACCCGTAGGGTCTACACACTTAAGGTTCGATGACGCTAGGGTTATAAAGGAAGCTTGTATGTGGTTACCGAATGTTGTTCGGAGTCCCGGATGAGATCCCGGACGTCACGAGGAGTTCCGGAATGGTCCGGAGGTAAAGATTTATATATAGGAAGTCCTGTTTCGGCCATCGGGACAAGTTTCGGGGTCATCGGTATTGTACCGGGACCACCGGAAGGGTCCTGGGGGCCCACCGGGTGGGGCCACCTGCCCCGGGGGGGCACATGGGCTGTAGGGGGTGCGCCTTGGCCTACATGGGCCAAGGGCACCAGCCCCTAGAGGCCCATGCGCCAAGATAAAGGAAAAAGGGGAGAGTCCTAAAGGGGGAAGGCACCTCCGAGGTGCCTTGGGGAGGATGGACTCCTCCGCCCTCCTTAGCCGCACCCCTTTCTTGGAGTAGGGGGCAAGGCTGCGCCTCCCCCTTCTCCCCTGCCCCTATATATAGTGGAGGGGAGGGAGGGCATCCATACCTGAGCCCTTGGCGCCTCCCTCCCTCCCGTGACACCTCCTCCTCTCCCGTAGGTGCTTGGCGAAGCCCTACAGGATTGCCACGCTCCTCCATCACCACCACGCCGTTGTGCTACTGTTGGATGGAGTCTTCCTCAACCTCTCCCTCTCTCCTTGCTGGATCAAGGCGTGGGAGACGTCACCGGGCTGTACGTGTGTTGAACGCGGAGGTGCTGTCCGTTCGGCACTAGATCATCGGTGATCTGAATCACGACGAGTACGACTCCATCAACCCCGTTCAATTGAACGCTTCCGCTTAGCGATCTACAAGGGTATGTAGATGCACTCTCCTTCTACTCGTAGCTGGTTTCTCCATAGATAGATCTTGGTGACGCGTAGGAAAATTTTGAATTTCTGCTACGTTCCCCAACACTACTTTCCAATAAGGGAGCAGGTACAGTTACCTCATCAAGTTCTACTTTCCTCCCACTCACTTCTTTCGAGAGAAACTCCTTCTCTAGAAAGGATCCATTCTCAGCAAAGAATATCTTGCCTTCGGATCTGTGATAGAAGGTGTACCCAACAATTTCTTTTGGGTATCCTATGAAGACGCACTTCTCCGATTTGGGTTTGAGCTTATCAGGTTGAAACATTTTCACATAAGCATTGCAACCTCAAACTTTAAGAAACGACAACTTTGGTTTCTTGCCAAACCGCAGTTCAGATTGTGTCGTCTCAATGGACTTAGATGGTGACTTAGATGGTGCCCTTTTAAATGTGAATGCAGTTGTCTTTAATGCATAACCCTAAAACGATATTGGTAGTCGGTAAGAGACATCATAGATTGCACTATATATCCAATAAAGTACGGTTATGACATTCGGACACACCATTATGCTGTGGTGTTCCAGGTGGCATGAGTTTGTGAAACTATTCCAGATTGTTTTAACTGAAGGCCAAACTCGTTAACTCAAATATTTTATTTCTGCGATCATATCGTAGAACTTTTATTTTCTTGTTACGATGATTCTCCACTTCATTCTGAAATTCTTTGAACTTTTCAAATGTTTCAGACTTGTATTTCATCCAGTAGATATACCCATATCTGCTCAAATCATCTGTGAAGGTTAGAAAATAACGATACCCACCACGAGCCTCAACACTCATCGGATCGCATACATCAGTATGTATTATTTCCAATAAGTAAGTTGCTCGCTCCATTGTTCCGGAGGACGGAGTCTTAGTCATCTTTCCCATGAGGCATGGTTCGCAAGCATCAACTGATTCATAATCAAGTGATTCCAAAAGCCCATCAGTATGGATTTTCTTCATGCGCTTTACACCAATATGACCTAAACGGCAGTGCCACAAATAAATTGCACCATCATTATTAACTTTGCATCTTTTGGTTTCAATATTATGAATATGTGTATCACTATGATCGAGATCCAACGAACCATTTTCATTGGGTGTGTAACCATATAAGGTTTTATTCATGTAAACAAAACAACAATTTATTCTCTTACTTAAATGAATAACTGTATTGCAATAAACATGATCAAATCATATTCATGCTCAACGCAAACACCAAATAATACTTATTTAGTTTCAACACTAATCCCAAAAGTATAGGGAGTGTGCGATGATGATCATATCAATCTTGGAACTACTTCCAACACACATCGTCACTTCACCCTTAACTAGTCTCTGTTTATTCTGCAACTCCCGTTTCGAGTTACTAATCTTAGCAACTGAACTAGTATCAAATACTGAGGGGTTGCTATAAAAACTAGTAAATTACACATCAATAACATGTATATCAAATATACTAATGTTCACTTTGTCATCCTTCTTATCCGCCAATCACTTGGGATAGTTCTGCTTCCAGTGACCAGTCCCTTTGCAGTAGAAGTACTCAGTTTCAGGCTTAGGTCCAGACTTGGGTTTTTCACTTGAGCAGAAACTTGCTTGCCATTCTTCTTGAAGTTCCCCTTTCTTCCCTTTGCCCTTTTCTTGAAAATAGGATCTTGTTAACCATCAACACTTGATGTTTTTCTCGATTTCTACCTTCGTCAATTTCAGCATTATGAAGAGCTTGTGAATCGTTTCTGTTATCCCTTGCATATCATAGTTCATCACGAAGTTCTACTAACTTGGTGATGGTGACTAGAGAATTCTGTCAATCACTATTTTATCTGGAAGATTAACTCCCACTTGATTCAAGCAATTGTAGTACCTAGACAATCGGAGCACATGCTCACTAGTTGAGCGATTCTCCTCCATCTTTTAGCTATAGAACTTGTTGGGGACTTCATATCTCTCAACTCGGGTATTTGCTTGAAATATTAACTTCAACTCCTGGAACATCTCATATGGTCCATGACGTTCAAAACGTCTTTGAAGTCCCGATTCTAAGCCATTAAGCATGGTGCACTAAACTATCAAGTAGTCATCATATTGAGCTAGCCAAACGTTCATAACGTCTACATCTGCTCCTACAATAGGTCTGTCACCTAGCGGTGCATCAAGGACATAATTGTTCTGTGTAACAATGAGGATAAACCTCAGATCACGGATCCAATCCGCATCATTGCTACTAACATCTTTCAACACAATTTTCTCTAGGAACATATCAAAATAAACATATGAAAGCAACAATGCGAGCTATTGATCTACAACATAGATATGCTAATACTACTAGGACTAAGTACATGATAAATTAAAGTTCAATTAATCATATTACTTAAGAACTCCCACTTAGATAGACATCCCTCTAATCCTCTAAGTGATCACGTGATCCAAATCAACTAAACCATGTCCGATCATCACGTGAGATGGAGTAGTTTTCAATGGTGAACATCACTATGTTGATCATATCTACTATATGATTCACGTTCGACCTTTCGGTCTCTGTGTTCCGAGGCCATATCTGTATATGCTTGGCTCGTCAAGTATAACCTGAGTATTCTGCGTGTGCAACTGTTTTGCACCCGTTGTATTTGAACGTAGAGCCTATCACACCCGATCATCACGTGGTGTCTCAGCACGAAGAACTTTCGCAACGGTGCATACTCAGGGAGAACACTTCTTGATAATTAGTGAGAGATCATCTTAAAATGCTATCGTCAATCAAAGCAAGATAAGATGCATAAAAGATAAACATCACATGCAATCAATATAAGTGATATGATATGGCCATCATCATCTTGTGCTTGTGATCTCCATCTTCGAAGCACCATCGTGATCACTATCGTCACCGGCGCGACACCTTGATCACCATCGTAGCATCGTTGTCGTCTCGCCAATTTTATGCTTCCACGACTATCGCTACCGTTTAGTGATAAAGTAAAGCATTACAACGCAATTGCATTGCATACAATAAATCGACAACCATATGGCTCCTGCCAGTTGCCGATAACTTGGTTACAAAACATGATCATCTCATACAATAAAATTCAGCATCATGTCTTGACCATATCACATCACAACATGCCCTGCAAAAACAAGTTAGACGTCCTCTACTTTGTTGTTGCAAGTTTTACGTGGCTGCTACGGGCTTAAGCAAGAACCAATCTTACCTACGCATCAAAACCACAACGGTAGTTTGTCAAGTTGGTGCTGTTTTAACCTTCGCAAGGACCGGGCATAGCCACACTCGGTTCAAGTAAAGTTGGAGAAACTGTCACCCGCTAGCCACCTTTGTGCAAAGCACGTCAGGAGAACCGGTCTCGCGTAAGCGTACGCGTAATGTCGGTCCAGGACGCTTCGTCCAACAATACCACCGAACCAAATATGACATGCTGGTAAGCAGTATGACTTATATCGCCCACAACTCACTTGTGTTCTACTCGTGCATATAACATCAACACATAAAACCAGGCTCTGATACCACTGTTGGGGAACGTAGTAATTTCAAAAAAAAATCCTACGCACACGCAAGATCATGGTGATGCATAGCAACGAGGGGAGAGTGTGATCTACGTACCCTTGTAGACCAACAGCGGAAGCGTTAGCACAACGCGGTTGATGTAGTCGTACGTCTTCACGGCCCGACCGATCAAGCACCGAAACTACGGCACCTCTGAGTTCTAGCACACGTTCAGCTCGATGACGATCCCCGGACTCCGATCCAGCAAAGTGCCGGGGAAGAGTTCTGTCAGCACGATGGCGTGGTGACGATCTTGATGTACTACCATCGCAGGGCTTCGCCTGAGCCCCACTACAATATTATCGAGGATTATGGTGGAAGGGGGCACCGCACACGGCTAAGAATATGATCACGTGGATCAACTTGTTTGTCTAGGGGTGCCCCCTGCCCCCGTATATAAAGGATCAAGGGGAGGAGGCCGGCCGGCCCCTATGGCGCGCCAAGGAGGAGTCCTCCTCCTAGTAGGAGTAGGACTCCTACTAGGAGGGGGAAAGAAGTGGGGAGGGAGAAGGAAAGGGGGGTGCCGCCCCCCTCTCCTAGTCCAATTCGGACCAGGGGGGAGGAGGCGTGCGGCCCACCTTTGGCTGCCCGTCTCTCTCTCCACTAAGGCCCATATGGCCCATTACTTCTCCCGTGGGGTTCCGGTAACCCTCTGGCTCTCCAGTTTTCTCTGAAATAACCCGGAACACTTCCGGTGTCCGAATATAGCTGTCCAATATATCAATCTTTATGTCTCGACCATTTCGAGACTCCTCATCATGTCCGTGATCACATCCGGGACTCCGAACTAACTTCGGTACATCAAAACTCATAAACTCATAATATAACTGTCATCGAAACCTTAAGCGTGCGGACTCTACGGGTTCGAGAACAATTTAGACATGACCGAGACACGTCTCCGGTCAATAACCAATAGCGGAACCTGGATGCTCATATTGGCTCCTACATATTCTACGAAGATCTTTATCGGTCAAACCGCATAACAACATACGTTGTTCCCTTTGTCATCGGTATGTTACTTGCCCGAGATTCGATCGTCGGTATCTTAATACCTAGTTCAATCTCGTTACCGGCAAGTCTCTTTACTCGTTCCGTAATACATCATCTCACAACTAACTCATTAGTTGCAATGCTTGCAAGGCTTATGTGATGTGCATTACCGAGAGGGCCCAGAGATACCTCTCCGATAATCGGAGTGACAAATCCTAATGTCGAAATACGCCAACCCAACATGTACCTTTGGAGACACCTATAGAGCTCCTTTATAATCACCCAGTTACATTGTGACGTTTGGTAGCACACAAAGTGTTCCTCCGGCAAACGGGAGTTGCATAATCTCATAGTCATAGGAACATGTATAAGTCATGAAGAAAGCAATAGCAACATACTAAACGATCGAGTGCTAAGCTAACGGAATGGGTCAAGTCAATCACATCATTCTCCTAATGATATGATCCCGTTAGTCAAATAACAACTCTTTGTCTATGGTTAGGAAACATAACCATCTTTGATTAATGAGCTAGTCAAGTAGAGGCATACTAGTGACACTTTGTTTGTCTATGTATTCACACATGTATTATGTTTCCGGTTAATACAATTCTAGCATGAATAATAAACATTTATCATGAAATAAGGAAATAAATAATAACTTTATTATTGTCTCTAGGGCATACTTCCTTCACCTAGACCCCGTCTCGACCCTTGACACCTTGGCGACCGTCGACCCCCTCTCGACCCTCGACCCCTCGGCGACCCTAGACCCCCTCTCGACCCTCGTTCCCGATAAAAGAAGAGGAAGAAGAAGAAAAAAAGAGGAGAAGAAAGAATAGAGGAGAAGAACTCCTCTATTCTTTCTTCTCCTCTTTTTTTCTTCTTCCTCTTCTTTTTTTATCCTCTTCT
>NC_041386.1:634196228-634299005 GCF_002162155.2 Triticum dicoccoides
GGTCCCGGTTGGTGGCACCAACCGGGACTAAAGGGGGGCATTGGTCACGGTTTATGCCACGAACCGTGACCAATGCCCCCTTTAGTACCGGTTGGTGCCACCAACCGGGACCAATGGCCTGCGCCTGCCAAAGCCGCGGTGCGGTGGGATGTTTAGTCCCACCTCGCAAGCTGAGGAGCGGCCGCACCTGTTTATAAGCGCTGCCCCGCCATCTCCATCGAACTCCTCATAACTACAGGCCTCTGGGCCTAATCTCACAACGCTATGCATGTGGGCCTGCTGGGCCTTCTGCGGGCCTGAATCATGGCCCATGGATGGGCTTCTAGTCGTATTCAGGCCGTGGTGGCCTAGTAGGTGGCATTTTTTTACTACTTATTTTTTCATTTCTACTTAGAACTAAATACTTATAGTTTTTTAGTGATTTTTCAGGTCGCCAAAATTATAAACTTTCTGTTAGTGCCATTAGTTTTAAAATTTGAATAGTTTAAATTTTAATTTTTTAAAATTTGTGTGAATCACTAGTTTATGAATAACATTACTATAAAAATTGATTTTTGAGTCATTCTTTTTCTTGCTATTTAATATTACTGTGTTTTATCATTATACTCAATTTGGTAATTTTAGTTAGTCATAACAAATATTATAGGCATTTTTTTCTTTTTTGCTATTTATTTTTTCATTCTACTTAGAACAAAATACTTATAGTTTTTTAGTGATTTCTTTTTTCTTTTAGGTCACAAAAATTATGAACTTTCTGTTAGTGCCATTAGTTTTCAAATTTGGAAACACTTTTTTAGTTTTTTTTGCTTTTAGTGCCTATTTTTTACAGTTTTTTTTGTTTTGTTTTCTGCATTATTTATTTTCTTTTGTTTTTTGCTTTATTTTTTAATTCTTTTTGCTTTTAGTTTTAGAAAAATTATAAACTTTCTATTAGTGCCATTAGTTTTCAAATTTGAAAACACTTTTATAGTTTTTTTGTTTTCTTTGTTGCTTTATTTATTTTATTTTGTTTCTACTTACAACAAAATACTTATTGTTGCTATTTTTATTTTTTTCAGTTTTTTTGTTTTGTTTTCTGTATTATTTATTTTTCTTTTGTTTTTTGCTTTATTTTTTAATTCTTTTTGCTTTTAGGTCAGCAAAACTATAAACTTTCTGTTAGTGCCATTAGTTTTATATAAATTATAAACTTTCTGTTAGTGCCATTAGTTATCAAATTTGAATAGTTAAAATTTGGATTCCTTGAAATTTGTGTGAATCACAAGTTTGTGATTAACTTTACTAAAAAAATGAACATAGATGCACCTATAGAGAAAATTCGACCTAAATTCATAGTTTTCAAATGAACTCTGAAAAAGTTGGCATAGCATACTCGTGTGTTACAAAGTTGGCATGGTATCATCATAATAGTTGCGGGAGAAAGTCTTCACTTTTTCTTCGCTTGTGTCATTTGCTTATTGTGTCGTAACCATGGATAATCTTCATCATTTATCAGGATGCTTCGGTCAGCCTTGACATTGAAGGGAGGAATTTCATGAAACTTTTCATAATCTTCAGACATGTCTATCTTACCCTCCACTCCCAGGATATCCATTTTTCCTAAAAGAACTATGAGGCGCTTTGGCTCATCATATGATGTATTCGCTTCCTTATCTTTTCTTTTTCTCGGTTTGGTAGACATGTCCTTCACATAGATGACATGTGCCACATCATTGGCTAGGACGAACGGTTCGTCAGTGTACCCAAGATTTTTCAGATCCACTGTTGTCATTCCGTACTGTGGGTCTACCTGTACCCCGCCTCCTAACAGATTGACCCATTTGCACTTAAACAAAGGGACCTTAAAATCATGTCCATAGTCAAGTTCCCATATGTCCACTATGTAACCATAATATGTGTGCTTTCCTCTCTCGGTTGCTGAATCAAAGCGGACACCGCTGTTTTGGTTGGTGCTCTTTTGATCTTCGGCGATCGTGTAAAATGTATTCCCGTTTATCTCGTATCCTTTGTAAGTCAATACAGTCAAAGATGGTCCCCTGGACAACAAGTACAACTCATCACAAACAATCAAAGATGAGCTCAGCGCGGGTGATCGACGGCGGTGAAGATGGAGATGGGGCGTGACAGACCGCTAAACCTAGACAAATATTGAGGAAAATGGAGCTTGAAGGTCGAGCTTGGAGAGGAGAAAGCTTAAGTAATGTGGCTCGGGCATTCCATCGAACATCTTGTGTGCATAGGAGGTGAGCTAGAGCACCACCAAGCCCTCTCTCCCTGGGCCAGAAAAAAATAGAGCAGTGTGCTCGGCTCTTACGCGAGGGGGTATATATAGGCACCTCATTGGTCCCGGTTGGTGGCATGAACCAGGACTAAAGGGGAGCCTTTGGACCCGGTTCATGCCACCAACCGGGACCAATGGTGGTGGGCTAGGAGCGAGGCCATTGGTCCTGGTTCGTCCCACCAACCGGGACCAAAAGGTCTAGACGAACTAGGACCAATGGCCCACATGGCCCGGCCGGCCCCCTGGGCTCACGAACCGGGTCCAATGCCCCCATGGGTCCCGGTTCTAGACTGAACCGGGACTAATGGGCTGGCCCGGCCTGGACCGTTGCCCCCTTTTCTACTAGTGCACTTCTCCTTAGGGAGATCAACGTAAGTAGCAAAGGATTCACAGAAAGAAGCTACTATCTCAGAATCAAGTCCATATTTAGTGCTAAACTTACGGAAAATATCGGTATCCATAAAAGATTTAACACAATCAAACTTAGGTGTCATACCTGACTCCTTACCTTCGTCGAGATCCCAATCTTCAGAGTTGCGTTTAATTCTATCCAATAAATCCCATCTAAATCCAATAGTCTTCATCATAAAAGAGACAGCACAAGACGTATCGAGCATGGTGCGATTATTTTCAGAAAGCCGAGCATAAATTTTTTGAAGAATTGTTTCTCTTGGGAGTTCATGACTGGGGCATGAATATAATATTGATTTAAGCCTCCCCCAAGCTTGAGCGATACTTTCTCCATTGCGAGACCAAAAATTATATATATAACTGCGGTCACGATGAACAAGATGCATAGGGTAATACTTTTGATGAAATTCCAATTTCAATCTTCTATAGTTCCATGATCTCGTATCATCACATAGCCTATACCATGTCAATGCGTCTCCCTTCAAATATAAAGGGAAGACCTTCTTCTTAGCAACATCATCGGGTATACCTGCAAGCTTAAATAATCCACAAACGTCATCCACATATATTAGGTGTTCATCAGGATGCTTTGTTCCATCTCCTGTAAAAGGATTAGCTAGCAGTTTTTCTATCATACCCAAAGGATACTCATAAGGAATTTCATTTTCAATAGGTTCAGTAGGTTGACGAGCAACTCTTTTCTCTACTGGTCGGGGTGAAGATAACTCTTTTCTCTACTGGTCGGGGTGAAGATACCCCGAACAAGCCCCTCAAAGGATTACTTTCCATAGTAACAAATGACAGTAAATTTTAGCACACTATATAAATTTTTCCTTAACAAATTCCACCTACCAAAGGCGCTTCACTCCCCGGCAACGACACCTGAAAAGAGTCTTGATGACCCACAATTATAGGGGATCTATCATAGTCCTTTTGACAAGTAAGAGTGTCGAACCAAACGAGGAGCAGAAGGAAATGATAAGTGGTTTACAGCAAGGTATTCTCTACAAGTACTGAAATAAGTGGTAACAGATAGTTTTTTGATAAGATAATTTGTAACGAGCAACAAGTAACAAAAGTAAATAAAGTGCAGCAAGGTGGCCCAATCCTTTTTGTAGCAAAGGACAAGCCTGGATAAACTTTTATATAAGGAAAAGCGCTCCCGAGGACACATGGGAATATCATCAAGCTAGTTTTCATCACGTACATATGATTCGCGTTCGGTACTTTGATAATTTGACATGTGGGTGGACCGGTTCTTGGGTGTTGTTCTTACTTGAACAAGCATCCCACTTATGATTAACCTCTATTGCAAGCATCCACAACTACAACAAAAGTATTAAGGTAAACCTAACCATAGCATGAAACATATGGATCCAAATCAGCCCCTTACGAAGCAACTCATAAACTAGGGTTTAAGCTTGTGTAACTCTAGCAACCCATCATCTACTTATTACTTCCCAATGCCTTCCTCTAGGCCCAAATAATGGTGAAGTGTTATGTAGTCGACGTTCACTTAACACCACTAGAGGCTAGACAACATACATCTCATCAAAATATCGAACGAATACCAAATTCACATGACTACTAATAGCAAGACTTCTCCCTTGTCCTTGGGAACAAACATAACTACTCACAAAGCATATTCATGTTCATAATCAGAGGGGTAATAATATGCATAAAGGATCTGAACATATGATCTTCCACCAATTAAACCAACTAGCATCAACTACAATGAGTAATTAACACTACTAGCAACCTACTAGCACCAATCCCGGACTTGGAGACAAGAATTGGATACAAGAGATGAACTAGGGTTTTGAGATGAGATGGTGCTGATGAAGATGTTGATGGAGATTGCCCTCTCCCGATGAGAGGAGCGTTGGTGATGACGATGGTGATGATTTCCCCCTCCGGGAGGGAAGTTTCCCCAGCAGAACAGCTCTGCCAAAGCCCAAGATTAGTTCTGCCAAGGTTCCACCTTGTGGCGGCAGAGTTTCATCCCGAAACGTTGCTTCTCGTTTTTTCTCGATGAAAGACTTCATATAGCATACGATGGTCATCGGAGAGCCACCAGTGGGCCCATGAGGTAGGGGGCACGCCCTAGGGGGGCGCATCCCCCACCCTCGTGGACAGGGTGTGGCCCCCCTGGTCTTCATCATTGGCGAGGATTTTTCATTATTTATTATAAGGTATTCCGTGGAGTTTCATGACTTTTGGAGTTGTGCAGAATAGGTCTCTAATATTTGCTCCTTTTCCAGCCCAGAATTCTAGCTGCCGGCATTCTCCCTCCTTATGTAAACCTTATAAAATAAGAGAGAATAGCCATAAGTATTCTGACATAATATGAAATAACAGCCCATAATGCAATAAATATCGATATAAAAGCATGATGCAAAATGGACGTATCACGACACGGCTATCACCTTCAATGCCAGTGACGAACCTCAATTCTGAACAGCCCGAGCACCAGCCGCCCTGGTCCTCCGTCCAATTGTGGACGGCTTCCGGCTTACTAAAGTGCTCGTGGACGACGGCGGCGGTTTAAACCTCATTTATGAGGAAACTCTTCAAAAAATGGAAATAGACAGAAATCATATTGAGCAAAGCAGCACAACCTTCCGAGGAATCATCCCCAGTCGGGAGGCACGTTGCGCTGGGAAAATCACACTAGATGTGGTATTCGGCACCCCGGAGAATTATAGGTCCGAAGAAATTACATTCCAGGTGGCCCCGTTTAGTAGCCGATACCACACCCTTCTAGGGCGGGAGGCATTCACGATCTTCCAAGCCATACCCCATTACGGGTACATGAAGCTCAAAATGCCCGGGCCTAATGGAATCATCACTCTAGCTAGTGATCCAGACATAGCACTCCGCGCCAAAAACAAGACAGCCGCACTAGCCCTCGAGGCATTATCCGAAGCCCTGGTGGCGGAGGAATTAACTGCGTTGCGCTCCACAGTGGACAAGAACGACGTGATACTCGACAAAAGATCCAAGTCCACCTCTTTTAAACCAGCGGATGAAATAGTCAAATTCCAAGTCCATCCAACAGACACCACAAAAACAGCATCCATCGGGGCACAGTTAAACCCCACTCTAGATGCCGCACTACGGGAGTTCCTGCGCGAGAATTGGGACATATTCGCCTGGCATCCTTCAGACATGCCAGAAATCCCACGCAGGCTGGCAAGCATAGCCTCAACATTCTAAAGGGATTCAAGCCGGTCAAGCAGACTCTTCGACGTTTCTCCAAACCTAAGCGACAAGCCATGGGAGAGGAGCTATCCAAGTTACTGGAGGCCGGATTCATCAGAGAAATAAAACATCCAGACTGGCTAGCAAACCTGGTAATGGTACCAAAGAAGGACAAATCCTGGCGCCTATGCATCAACTTCAAGGACCTTAATAAGGCTTTCCCAAAGGATCCCTTCCCGCTCCCTCGCATAGATCAAATTATCGATGCCACCGTAGGACATGACTCATTGTGATTCCTCGACGCATACTACGGTTACCACCAAATTAAGATGGAGGAGTCCGATCAAGCCGCAACGGCATTTATCACCCCATACGGCCCCTTCTGTTTTAACACAGTGCCCTTCGGGCTCAAAAACGCCGGCGCAACATATTAGCACATGATTCAGACATGTTTGGAAAAGCAGATCGGCAAAACAGTGGAGGCATACGTCGATGATGTGGTCGTTAAAACTAGACACGTCGACTCCTTAATAGATGACTTCAGGCTCACGTTTGACAATCTCCGAACATACGACATTAAGCTCAATCCGGAAAAATGCATTTTCGGCGTACCCGCCAGAAAGCTCCTGGGCTTTATCGTCTCTAGTAGAGGAATTGAAGCAGATCCGGCTAAGATCCGGGCTCTGTCACAGTTCGCTATCCCAACTGACCTCAAGCAAATCCAGAATTTAACTGGATGTGTTGCCGCCTTAAGCCGCTTTATCTCCCGATTAGGAGAAAAGGCACTCCCCCTCTATCGCCTTCTTCGGTGCACCGAACACTTCGATTGGACGGATGCAGCCATAGCCGGATTGGAAGAAATAAAAGCCATCTTGGCCACCAACCCGATCTTGGCCGCGCCGAATGTCGGCGAACCAATGATGTTATATATAGCGGCAACTCACCAAGTTGTAAGCGCAGTGCTCGTCATCGAACGAGAGATGTACGGACATAAATTCCCACTTCAAAAGCCGGTATATTATATATCCACTGTCCTCGCTGTTAGGACCCCGACTCAATGCCACATCGATCTAGCATGTAACACCTCATATCACTTTGTGGCCTCACGCACGGTATTCCCACGGGTGTCGCCTTACCTTTGCCCGGGACCGTTTGCGCCTTTTGGCACACGTATATGATAGTGTCGCTAGCATCCATATGATAAGGAGCCCGGGCTGACATGGCTAGTCGTAAACCCAAAGTGGCACAAACCTACAGGGACAGGCATCCATGACCCAGCATCGAACGTGTCGGTCATCAGCGAGTGAATCCAGGCTGTAGCACTGGCTAGCAGGACTCTGGTGAACCAGGCTGTAGCGGGCTAACAAGACTCTGATATTCATCGCGTGACATTTCCCCGAAGGGACAGACACAGGAACGAAGAAGGACACATGCCGGCCATCCTAAGTGTTCCGGAGCAGTAGCAAGCTACCATGGCTCAGTGGAAACACTAGGAGACATTTCCCGGTAAGAGAGGCTACTAAGAATAAACAACTAGATAGTCAGATCCCACACATACCAAGCATTTCAATAGCATACACACAATATGCTCGATATGTGCACATACAACATGGCATCACAACATGACTCTACGACCCAAGTATGTATTTATTAGGCTCCGAGGAGCGAGATATTACAAATAGGGGTCTCATGACCCAACATTCAGAGCATACAAGGCAAAGCACATGCGGAAGCTTAACATGTCTGAGTACAGACATCTACAAATAAAAAAAAAGGCTAAGAAGCCTGACTATCTACCAGATCCTACCAAAGGCACAAGATCGTAGCTGAGGTAACAAGCTAAACATCGAAGTCCACGCGGAACTACTAGCGAGACCGAAGTCTCTCTGCAAAACATAAAATAGGCAAACGTGAGTACAAATGTACCCAGCAAGACTTACATCAGAACTAACTACATATGCATCATTATCAACAAAGGGATGGTGGGGGTTTAACTGCAGCAAGCCAGCTTTGACTCGGTGGCTATCCTAAACTACGACTGCAAGCAACTCTTTTGAGGTGGCGCACACGAGTCCACATATTCACCAACCAATACACCACTATGGAACCGCTCCCGTCTCCCTACGAGAACGCCATCCATAGCACTCATGCTTATCTTGCGTATTTTAGAGTATCCACTTTCACTTGTCTATGAACTGATATAAGCAACCCAGAAGTCCTTTTCCGCGGACATGGCTATTCGAATAGATGATGTTAACCCTGTAGGGGTGTACTTCTTCATACATGTTTCCACCACTTAGCGTCTGCACACGACATGTGCTCGGCAGACTTCAAGCGAAAGCCGACGTGGGTGTAGACCACGACCTACCTAAACACTCAAGTCTCTCGTCCAGGTTTATCGCCTATTCAGGTTCCATCCATGAGGAGATCCGGCCGGAGTTTCGCTCACAGCCCCAAACGATGTGTGCAGGGTTCCCGAGATACCTAACGGGTATCCGGTACACCGGGCCACGTACCTACCGCATCACAGCCCACCCCTACGGTCAGCGCTGTCCACGGCCTCCAGTAAGCTACAAACACCAGAAACTACTTTCAACTCCTGGACAGAGGACTAGGGTGAATAAGAAGTCGAGCGGGGTCATATTTCAGGGCCCAATGCATGGTAGTAGCTGAATCATGGATCACAAACACAGAACTCAGTTCCTAAGGACGGCTTCAATGAGACAACCCACCATGTACTCCTACATGGCCTCTCACCGCTACCTTTACCAAATCGTGTTCACCACTTAGCTCACACACAGTAGGACATGTTCACACACCTCTAATTCATCCCCGATGAATCAGACCTGACTCAACTCTAAGCAATAGCAGGCATGACAAACAAACATGAATGAGTAGGCACAACAGGGCTCAAACAACTCCTACTCATACTAGTGGGTTTCATCTATTTACTGTGGCAATGACAGGTCATGCAGAGGATAAAGGGGTTCAGCTACCGCAGCAAGTAACAAATGACTCGTTGTTGTCCTAATGCAGTAAAAGAGAGCAGGGCGAGAGAGTAGGATTGTATCGGAATGAACAAGGGGGTTTTGCTTGCCTGGCACTTCTGAAGATAATATAGTTCTTCATCGGTGTCATCGAACAATCGTCGGAACGTCGTCTACTGAGAGGGGACAATTACCGGCAAACAAGAAAGAACACAATCAACGCGATGCAACAATATGATGCATGATAATGACATGGCAATATGCTGGTGTTTTGAGCTAATGCAGCTGTAAGCCAAATTAATTGAAGTGGAATTCAAACAAGGTTAAACTCCAACTCCAAATGTTCTTTCACAAATTACCCTAATCATGATTCATCCTATTCAGTGAGGTTAACTTGTTCAAACATGCATGATCATGGCATAAACAGATTCTTCATATTTTTCTGATAATTTTTCATATATAATTTGTTTGATTTGGAGTCACGGTTGAATTACTATGATTTTTAGAAGTTTTAGCTATTTTTTGAAATAAATAAATCGTTTAGATTTATTTAAAATCCAGAAAAGGGTTTACTGCGTCAGCATGACGTTGGCATGACATCAGCAGGTCAACAGGGGCTGGTCCGGGTCAAACCTGACCAGCGGGATCCACACGTCAGTGACACAAGTGACTAACAGAGTTAATTAATTCTAACTAATCAAATTAATAGCCACGGGGCCCACTGTCAGTGTCAGCAGGGGTAATTAGTCCTAAACTAATCTTGTCAGGTGCAGGGCCCACGCGTGTTAATCCCAGGGAGGTCAAACCCCTGGTCAGCGGGGTCAAAGCCGCCGGCGACTCGACGCCGGCGAGGCCAGACACGGCGGCGAGGCTCGGATTTGGTCCTCCGTCGACCAAATCGACGGCGGAGATGCGCTACGCGTAGCTGGGGAGCTCGCGCATCGACTGGTGGTGGCGGTTGGGCTCGGGATGGTCGGAAAAGACGCCGGCGACGACGTTGGCGGCTGCCGGAGCTCGGGCGAGCTCGGGGTGGTCGCTAGGAGGCACGGCAGGAGGAGCTGGTGGTGGCTACAGGCTATTGAGGTTGCGGTGAGCACGACGGTGGGCTCGGGAGCGAGCTGCGGTGGCTGTGGCCACGGCCACGCCATGGCCGGCGGCGAGAAGCTCTCGGTCACGGTGGTTAGCACGGCTACAGCGGCCTTACAGGGCAAAGGAGAGGGGAAATCGGTTCAGGGGCTCACGGGGATCATGCAGGGAGGGTCAGCGAGCTCGGGGAAGCACGAATGGCGGCGAATCGATGATGAGGTTGACGACGGCCAAAGGTTGAAGATGAGCTTGAGGGCGACGCTGCAGGGCTTCCGGAGGGCCGTGGATCGGTGGGGAGGAAGAGGGGGTCGAGGCGGAGCTCCTGAGCCCAGCGGCAGGGCGAGGGGTGGCCGGTGGCCGCGGCGAATGGCGTCGGTGGCGATGGCTGCGTTCGGGCGAGTGAGAGAGAGGAAGCAGAGGAGAGGAGGGCCACGGGGAGAGTGATAGAGAGGTCGAGGGGGTTCGGCATCTCCATGGCGTCGTCTAGGCGCATCGGAGAGGGGCCAGGCAGGCAGGGAGGGAGGAGGTGGCCGGCGCGGGGCGGGCACGCGCCTCCGTCCTTCTGGCGAGGGAGGAAGATGACAGGGAGGAGGCGGTGATGGGCTGGGCCGTTGGAGCTGGGCCGGTTGGTGGGCGCCAGGTAAGTCCAGGTAGGTTCTCTCTCTCTTTCTTTCTCTTTTCTATTTTCTGCAATTGGTTTTGATTTGATTTAAAATATCAAATCATTTTTCTAAAACTTTCTGTAAATTGTATGTGAGCTCAGGAACTAGTCCAAGGTCACAGGCAACTTACAAAAATATTTGAACTTTATTTCTTATATAATAGAAATAAATTCAACTCAAATATGTCATTGGTTTAAGTCAAAGGCCCAAAAATAAATAATTCTGTGATTCCAAAAATATTGGTTTGAATTTTACCTCTTACCAATATTTTCACAGAGTAACAGGAACATTTCTTTGGACTCATTTGATGAGATTTAAATGTTGGTTATTTTTAGAGGTCTTCTGAGGCTTTTGAAAATTCCTCAATTCAAATTTCATTTGAATTAAAACATGATGCTCACATGAGGGTCTAGCCTAGTGCATAACAGGACCAGGGATGTGACACTCACTCCATGCAAATCACGGTACCCACATTATCAAAAGATAGCATACGAGGTATTCATGGCATCCCGGAAATTACGACACTACTTTCAAGAGTGTTCAATTACGGTGGCCTCAGAAGTACCACTCAACGACATAATAAACAACTGCGATGCCACGGGCTGGATTGCCAAATGGGCTATCGAGCTCCTCCCGTTCAACATAACATATATACCACGGCGAGCCATTAAGTCGCAAGTACTGGCCGATTTCATCGCCGAATGGACAGAAGTCGAACTCCCTAAATAGTACGGCGCATACTAAATAGTACGGCGCATACTCCAATTGGATCATGCACTTTGACGGCTCTAAAATGATGGCTGGTCTGGGGGCTAGCATCGTCCTGACGTCCCCCACCGGAGATACAGTCCAATACATACTCCAAATACAATACACAGACTCCAACAACGTAGCCGAATACGAGGCCCTATTACACGGTCTCCGGATGGCAGTTTCCAAGGGCATTCAACGCCTGGAGGTGCGCGGGGACTCGAACCTCACAATATCTCAAATAAATGGAGACTTCGATGCCAAGGATCCAAAAATGGCGGCATATTGCAATGCCGTCCTCAAAATGTGAGCTCGGTTCGAGGGGCTTGAATTCCACCATGTGGCTCGGGAAAACAATCAGGCGGCGGATATCCTCACCCGTATTGGCGCTAAGCGCGACCCTGTCCCACCTAACATCTTCCTGGAAAAGCTATTGAAGCCATCCGTGGTATGGGAAGGGGACACCGGTAACAATAGTCCGAACCCGGCCACAACACCAGATACCGAACACTCTGACACAATCGGAGGCTCTGCCATCGAAATAACACCTTCAGCCCACGTGATAATGGCCGGCATCGCCCCATGGACAGAACCATTCCTGCATACCTAATCAGGCAGGAACTACCCGAGGACCAAAATGAGGCACGTTGCATAGTGCGGTGATCTAAAGCCTACAAGGTCCACGAGGGAGAGCTTTATAATAAAAGCACTACCAGAGACCTTCAAAGGTGCATCTCCGAAGAGGAAGGGCGGAAGCTTTTGGCAGAAATCCATGCTGGACTCTGCGGCCATCACGCCACAGCCCGGGCCCTTGTAAGCAAGGCCTTCCGTACAGGTTTCTATTGGCCGACGGCCCGAGCAGGTGCACAGTATCTGGTCCAATATTGCGTCAGTTGCTAGATTTTTGCAAACCAAAGCCATATGCCGCCTACCGCTCTCCAAACAATCCCCATTACTTGGCCCTTTGCGATCTGGGGGCTTGATATGGTCGGACCCCTTAAAGGGGGGACCCATAAGAAAAAATACTTACTGTTCATGGTGGATAAGTTCACCAAATGGATAGAAGCCAAACCTGTCAAAATGGCTGAATCCGGACCGGTGATAGACATCATATCTGGTGTTGTACACCGTTATGGCATCCCCCACAGCATCATCACTGACAACGGCACAAACTTTACAGCCAACGAGGTGAAACTTTGGTGCAGCAACATGGGCATCAAGCTCGATTATGCTTCCTGTTGGAAATATGCCCTAGAGGTAATAATAAATTGGTTATTATTATATTTCCTTGTTCATGATAATCGTTTATTATCCATGCTAGAATTGTATTGATAGGAAACTCAGATACATGTGTGGATACATAGACAACACCATGTCCCTAGTAAGCCTCTAGTTGACTAGCTCGTTGATCAATAGATGGTTACGGTTTCCTGACCATGGACATTGGATGTCATTGATAACGGGATCACATCATTAGGAGAATGATGTGATGTACAAGACCCAATCCTAAGCCTAGCACAAGATCATGTAGTTCGTATGCTAAAGCTTTTTCTAATGTCAAGTATCATTTCCTTACACCATGAGATTGTGCAACTCCCGGATACCGTAGGAGTGCTTTGGGTGTGCCAAACATCACAACGTAACTGGGTGGCTATAAAGGTACATTACAGGTATCTCCGAAAGTGTCTGTTGGGTTGGCACGAATCGAGACTGGGATTTGTCACTCCGTGTGACGGAGAGGTATCTCTGGGCCCACTCGGTAGGACATCATCATAATGTGCACAATGGGATCAAGGAGTTGATCACGGGATGATGTGTTACGGAACGAGTAAAGAGACTTGCCGGTAACGAGATTGAACAAGGTATCGGGATACCGACGATCGAATCTCGGGCAAGTATCGTACCGATAGATAAAGGGAATTGTATACGGGATTGATTAAGTCCTTGACATCGTGGTTCATCCGATGAGATCATCGTGGAACATGTGGGAGCCAACATGGGTATCCAGATCCCACTGTTGGTTATTGACCGGAGAGTCATCTCGGTCATGTCTGCATGTCTCCCGAACACGTAGGGTCTACACACTTAAGGTTCGGTGACGCTAGGGTTGTAGGGATATGTATATGCAGTAACCCGAATGTTGTTCGGAGTCCCGGATGAGATCCCGGACGTCACGAGGAGTTCCATAATGGTCCAAAGGTAAAGAATTATATATAGGAAGTGCTATTTCGGCCATCGGGACAAGTTTCGGGGTCACCGATATTGTACCGGGACCACCGGAAGGGTCCCGGGGGTCCATCGGGTGGGGCCACCTATCTCGGAGGGCCCCATGGGCTGAAGTGGGTAGGGATCCAGCCCAAAGTGGGCTGGGGCGCCACTTCCCCCTAGGACCCATGCGCCTAGGGTGGGGGAAACCCTAAAGGAAGAGTCCTAGAAGGGGAAGGCACCTCCTAGGTGCCTTGGGGAGGAGGGATTCCTCCCTTGGCCGCCGCCCCCCTAGGAGATTGGATCTCCTAGGGCCGGTGCCCCCCCCTAGGCCCCCTATATATAGTGGGGGAAAGGGAGGACCTCTCAACCTAGCCTTTGGTGCCTCCCTCTCCCTCTCCAACACCTCCTCCTCCTCCATAGTGCTTGGCGAAGCCCTGCCGGAGTACTGCAGCTCCACCACCACCACGCCATCGTGCTGCTGTTGGAGCCGTCTTCCTCAACCTCTCCTTTCCCCTTGCTGGATCAAGAAGAAGGAGACGTTACGCTAACCGTACGTGTGTTGAATGCGGAGGTGCCGTCCGTTCGGCGCTAGGATCATCGGTGATTTGGATCACGACGAGTACGACTCCATCAACCCCGTTCTCTTGAACGCTTCCGCGCGTGATCTACAAGGGTATGTAGATCCACTCCTCCCTCGTTGCTAGATGACTCCATAGATAGATCTTGGTGACACGTAGGAAAATTTTGAATTTATACTACGTTCCCCAACAGTGGCATCATGAGCTAGGTCTATGCGTAGTTTCTATGCACGAGTAGAACACAAAGTAGTTGTGAGCGTTGATTTTGTTCAATATGCTTACTGTTACTAGTCCAATCTTGATTCGGTGGCATTGTGGGATGAAGCGGCCCGGACCGACCTTACACAAACTCTTACGTGAGACTGGTTCCACCGACTGACATGCACTAGTTGCATAAGGTGGCTAGCAGGTGTCTGTCTCTCCCACTTTAGTCGGATCGGATTCGATGAAAAGGGTCCTTATGAAGGGTAAATAGCAATTGGCATATCACGTTGTGGTTTTTGCGTAGGTAAGAAACGTTCTTGCTAGAAACCCATAGCAGCCACGTAAAACATGCAAATAACAATTAGAGGACGTCTAACTTGTTTTTGCAGGGTATGCTATGTGATGTGATATGGCCAAGAAGAATTTGATGAATGATATGTGATGTATGAGATTGATCATGTTCTTGTAATAGGAATCACGACTTGCATGTCGATGAGTATGACAACCGGCAGGAGCCATAGGAGTTGTCTTAATTTATTTATGACCTACGTGTCAACATAAACGTCATGTAATTACTTTACTTTATTGCTAACCGTTAGCTATAGAAGTATAAGTAATAGTTGGCGAGACAACTTCATGAAGACACGATGATGGAGATCATGATGATGGAGATCATGGTGTCATGCCGGTGACGATGATGATCATGGAGCCCCGAAGATGGAGATCAAAAGGAGCGATATGATATTGGCCATATCATGTCACTATTTGATTACATGTGATGTTTATCATGTTTATACATCTTATTTGCTTAGAACGACGGTAGTAAATAAGATGATCCCTCACTAAAATTTCAAGAAGGTGTTCCCCCTAACTGTGCACCGTTGCGAAAGTTCGTCGTTTCGAAGCACCACGTGATGATCGGGTGTGATAGATTCTTACGTTCGAATACAATGGGTGTTGACGAGCCTAGCATGTACAGACATGGCCTCGGAACACATGCGAAACACTTGGGTTGACTTGACGAGCCTAGCATGTACAGACATGGCCTCGGAACACAAGAGACCGAAAGGTCGAGCATGAGTTGTATGGTAGATACGATCAACATGAAGATGTTCACCGATGATGACTAGTCCGTCTCACGTGATGATCGGACACGGCCTAGTTGACTCGGATCATGTAATCACTTAGATGACTAGAGGGATGTCTATCTGAGTGGGAGTTCATAAGATGAACTTAATTATCCTGAACATAGTCAAAGGGTCTTCGCAAATTATGTCGTAGCTCGCGCTTCAGTTCTACTGTTTAGTTATGTTCATAGAAGGCTTATGTCCTTAATACACCACTCAGTGTGCTCAACCTCGAACGTCGTCTGTGGATGTTGCGAACATCTGACATACACATTTTGATAACTACGTGATAGTTCAGTTAAATGGTTTAGAATTGAGGCACCGAAGACGGTTTTGAAACGTCGCGAAACATATGATATGTTTCGAGGGCTGAAATTGGGATTTCAGGCTCGTGCCAACGTCAAGAGGTATAAGACCTCCGACGATTTTCTTAGCCTGCAAACTAAGGGAGAAAAGCTCAATTGTTGAGCTTGTGCTCAGATTGTCTGAGTACAACAATCGCTTGAATCGAGTGGGAGTTGATCTTCCAGATGAAATAGTGATGGTTCTCCGAAGTCATTACCACCAAGCTGCTTGAGCTTCATGATGAACTATAATATATCAGGGACATATATGATGATCCTTGAGATATTCGTGATGTTTGACACCACAAAAGTAGAGATCAAGAAGGAGCATCAATTGTTGATGGTTTGTGAAACCACTAGTTTCAAGAAGGGCAAGGGCAAAAAGGGATGCTTCATGAAACGGCAAATCAGCTGCTTCTCTAGTGAAGAAACCCAAGGTTGAACCCAAACCCGAGACTAAGTGCTTCTGTAATAAGGGGAACAACCACTGGAGCAGAATTACCCTAGATACTTGGTAGATGAGAAGGCTGGCAAGGTCGATAGAAGTATATTGGATATAAATTGTGTTGATGTGTACTTTACTAGTACTCCTAGTATCCCCAGGGTATTAGATACCGGTTTGGTTGCTAAGTGTTAGTAACTCGAAATAAAAGCTACGGAATAAACGGAGACTAGCTAAAGGTGAGCTGACGATATGTGTTGGAAGTGTTTCCAATGTTGATATGATCAAGCATCGCACGCTCCCTCTACCATCTAGATTGGTGTTTGCGTTGAGCATTGACATGATTGGATTATGCCTATCGCAATACGGTTATTCATTTAAGGAGAATAACGATTACTCTGTTTATTTGAATAATACCTTCAATGGTCTTGCACCTAAAATGAATGGTTCATTGAATCTCGATCATAGTGATACACATGTTCATGCCAAAAGATAGTAATGATAGTACCACCTACTTGTGGCACTGCCACGTAAGTCATATCGGTATAAAACGCATGAAGAAGCTCCATGTTGATGGATCTTTGGGCTCACTCGTTTTTGAAAAATTTGAGACATGCAAACCATGTCTATTGGTGTATATGCATGAAGAAACTCCATGCAAATGGGCCGTTTGGACTCACTTGATTTTTGAATCACTTGAGACATGCAAATCATACCACATGGGCAAGATGACTGAAAGCCTCGTTTTCAGTAAAATGGAACTAGAAAGCAACTTGTTGGAAGTAATACATTTTGATGTATGTAGTCCAATGAGTGCTGAGGCGTGTAGTGGATATCATTATGTTCTTACTCCACAGATGATTTGAGTAGATGTTTAGTGTATTTACTTGATGAATCACGAGTCTGAATTATTGAAAGGTTCAAGTAATTTCAGGGTGAAGTTGAAAGATCGTCGTGACAAGAGGATAAAAGATCTATGATATGATCATAGAGATGAATATCTGAATTACGAGTTTGGCACAAAATTAAGACATTGTGGAAATTGTTTCACAACTAATACAGCCTGGAACACCACAGTGTGATGGTGTGTCCGAACATCATAACTGCACCCCATTAGATATGATGCATACCATGATGTCTCTTATCGAATTACCACGATAGTTTATGGGTTAGGCATTAAAGACAACCACATTCACTTTAAATAGGGCACCACGTAATTCCGATGAGATGACACCATATGAACTATGGTTTAGAGAAACCTAAGCTGTCATTTCTTAAAAGTTTGGGGCTGCGACGCTTATGTGAAAAGTTTCAGGCTGATAAGCTCGAACCCAAAGCGGATAAATGCATCTTCATAGGACACCCAAAACAGTTGGGTATACCTCCTATCTCAGATTCGAAAGCAATAAGGGATTGTTTCTAGAATCGGGTCCTTTCTCGAGGAAAAGTTTCTCTCGAAAGAATTGAGTGGGAGGATGGTGGAGACTTGATGAGGTTATTGAACTGTCTCTTCAACTAGTGTGTGACAGTGCACAGGGAGTTGTTCCTGTGGCACCTACACCAATTGAAGTGGAAGCTTATGATAGTGATCATGAAACTTCATATCAAGTCACTACCAAACCTCGTAGGATGACAAGGATGCGTACTACTTCAGAGTGGTATGTAATCCTGTCTTGGAAGTCATGTTGCTAGACAACAATGATCCTACGAGCTATGGAGAAATGATGGTGGGCCTGGATTCCAAAATGGCTCGAGGCCATATAATCTGAGAGAGGATCCATATATGAAAACAAAGTGTAGACTTTGGAAGAACTACTTGATGGTCGTAAGGCTGTTAGGTACATATGGATTTTAAAAGGAAGACAGACAATGATGGTAAGTATCACCATTAAGAAAGCTCGACTTGTCGTTAAGATGTTTTCCGATAAGTTCAAGGAGTTGACTATGATGAGACTTTCTCACTCGTAGCGATGCTAAGAGTCTGTTGGAATTATATTAGCGATTACTACATTATTTATGAAATCTTGCAGATAGGATGCCAAAAACCATTGTTTCCTCGACGATTTTTGAGGAAAGGTTGTATGTGATACAACCGGAAGGTTTTGTCAATCCTGAAAGATGCTAATAAGTATGCAAAGCTCCAGCAATCCTTCTAAGGACTGGAGTAAGCATCTCGGAGTTGGAATGTACGCGTTGATGAGATGATCAAAGATCTTGGGTTTATACAAAGTTTATGAGAAACTTGTATTTCCAAAGAAGTGAGTGGGAGCACTATAGAATTTCTGATGAATATATGTTGTTGACATATTGTTGATCAGAAATGACGTAGAATTTCTGGAAAGCATATAGGGTTATTTGGAAAGTATTTTTCAATGGAAAGCCTGGATTAAGCTACTTGAACATTGAGCATCAAGATCTATAAGGATAGATCAAAACGCTTAATGGTACTTTCAAATGAGCACATACCTTGAGATGATCTTGAAGGTGTTCAAGATGGACCAGTCAAAGAAGGAGTTCTTGCCTGAATTGTAAGGTATGAAGTTAAGACTTAAAGCTCGACCACGGCAGAATAGAGAGAAAGGACGAAGGTCGTCCCCTATGCTTAAGACATAGGCCCTACAGTGTGCTATGCTGTGTACCGCACCAGAAATGTGCCTTGCCATGAGTCAGTCAAGGGGTACAAGATTCATCTAAGAATGGATCACAAGATAGCGGTCAAAGTTATCCTTAGTAACTAGTGGACTAAGGAATTTTCTCGATTATGGAGGTGGTAAAAGAGTTCGTCGTAAAGGGTTATGCCGATGCAAACTTTGACACTAATCCAGATTATTCTGAGTAGTAAACTGGATTCGTATAGTAGAACAGTTATTTGGAATAGCTACAAATGTAGCGTAGTAGCTGCATCTACAAGATGACATAGAGATTTGCAAAGTACATACGGATCTGAAAGATTCAGACCCGTTGACTATAACATCTCTCACGGGCCTAACATGTTCAAACCCAGAACTCATCGAGTGTTAATCACATGGTAATGTGAACTAGATTATTGACTCTAGTAAACTCTTTGGGTGTTAGTCACATGGGGATGTGACCTTGAGTGTTAATCACATATCGATTTGAACTGGATTATTGACTCTAGTGCAAGTGGGAGACTGTTGGAAATATGCCCTAGAGGCAATAATAAATTGGTTATTATTATATTTCCTTGTTCATGATAATCGTTTATTATCCATGCTAGAATTGTATTGATAGGAAACTCAGATACATGTGCGGATACATAGACAACACCATGTCCCTAGTAAGCCTCTAGTTGACTAGCTCGTTGATCAATAGATGGTTACGGTTTCCTGACCATGGACATTGGATGTCATTGATAACGGGATCACATCATTAGGAGAATGATGTGATGGACAAGACCCAATCCCAAGCCTAGCACAAGATCATGTAGTTCGTATGCTAAAGCTTTTTCTAATGTTAAGTATCATTTCCTTAGACCATGAGATTGTGCAACTCCCGGATACCGTAGGAGTGCTTTGGGTGTGCCAAACGTCACAACGTAACTGGGTGGCTATAAAACATACATTACATGTATCTCCGAAAGTGTCTGTTGGGTTGGCACGAATCGAGACTGGGATTTGTCACTCCGTGTGACGGAGAGGTATCTCTGGGCCCACTCGGTAGGACATCATCATAATGTGCACAATGTGATCAAGGAGTTGATCATGGGATTATGTGTTACGGAACGAGTAAAGAGACTTGCCGGTAACGAGATTGAACAAGGTATCGGGATACCGACGATCAAATCTCGGGCAAGTATCGTACCGATAGACAAAGGGAATTGTATACGGGATTGATTAAGTCCTTGACATCGTGGTTCATCCGATGAGATCATCGTGGAACATGTGGGAGCCAACATGGGTATCCAGATCCCGCTGTTGGTTATTGACCGAAGAGTCATCTCGGTCATGTCTGCATGTCTCCCGAACCCGTAGGGTCTACACACTTAAGGTTCGGTGACGCTAGGGTTGTAGGGATATGTATATGCAGTAACCCGAATGTTGTTCGGAGTCCCGGATGAGATCCCGGACGTCACGAGGAGTTCCGGAATGGTCCGGAGGTAAATAATTATATATAGGAAGTGCTATTTCGGCCATCGGGACAAGTTTTGGGGTCACCGGTATTGTACCGGGACCACCAGAAGGGTCCCGGGGGTCCACCGGGTGGGGCCACCTATCCCGGAGGGACCCATGGGCTGAAGTAGGTAGGGATCCAGCCCAAAGTGGGCTGGGGCGCCACTTCCCCCTAGGGCCCATGCACCTAGGGTGGGGGAAACCCTAAAGGAAGAGTCCTAGAAGGGGAAGGCACCTTGGGGAGGAGGGATTCCTCCCTTGGCCGCCGCCCCCCTAGGAGATTGGATCTCCTAGGGCCGGCGCCCCCCTAGGCCCCCTATATATAGTGGGGGGAAGGGAGGACCTCTCAACCTAGCCTTTGGTGCCTCCCTCTCCCTCTCCAACACCTCCTCCTCCTCCATAGTGCTTGGCGAAGCCCTGCCGGAGTACTGCAGCTCCACCACCACCATGCCGTCGTGCTGCTGTTGGAGCCATCTTCCTCAACCTCTCATTTCCCCTTGCTGGATCAAGAAGAAGGAGACGTTATGCTAACCGTACATGTGTTGAACGCGGAGGTGCCGTCCGTTCGGCGCTAGGATCATCGGTGATTTGGATCATGACGAGTACGACTCCATCAACCCCGTTCTCTTGAACGCTTCCGCGCGTGATCTACAAGGGTATGTAGATCCACTCCTCCCTCGTTGCTAGATGACTCCATAGATAGATCTTGGTGACACGTAAGAAAATTTTGAATTTATACTACATTCCCCAACACTTCCGTCTATCACCCGCAAACCAACGGTCTAGTCGAGCGAGCAAATGGTCTTATCATGAGCGGCATCAAACCCAGATTAGTGCGGTACTTAAAGAGCCAAACACACACTGGGTAGAGGAGCTCGACTCCGTACTATGGGGGCTGCAGACCACGCCGAATCGCACTACTGGATACACACCGTTCTTTATGGTGTACGGCGCAGAGGCGGTCCTGCCCTACGACATAATTCATGACTCACCTCGAGTGCGCATGTACGAAGAAAGGAGGCCGAGCTCGATCGGCAGGACAGTTTGGACACCCTGGAGGAGGAGTGCCATGTAGCAAAAGCCCGTTCCGCATTCTATCAGCAACAGGCTCGAAGGTATCAAAGCAGAGAAGTACGGGCCAAAACCTATAACGTTGGCGAACTAGTTCTACGCCTGCCGGAGAAGAAAAAGAACAAGCTCAAGCCCAAATGGGAATGTCCCTTCATTATTGACCAGGTTTTGACCGGTGGCGTGTACCGTCTGTGGGATGCATCGGACAATCGACTCGAGCCATAACCATGGAACGCAGCCAGACTCCGAAGATTCTATGCCTAGTGCTGGACCTATGTTTGTCTCCTTGCCCCCCTCAATTTTTTATGTATCAATTATTTGTCTTTTCTATCTTTCTCTCTTCTTTTTTCTTCTCCTTAAGACCTTAAAAGGCTAACTTGTGTCTTGGTTACACAATCTTGACGCGCTAACTGCGCTCATTATACCTGGGGGCTTCTTATACAAAAGCTTAATATAACTATTTTATGGGCTTTATGCCCCACACATGTGTTACCCTTCCGCATGTACCTTTTTTCGCCATTATATGCATCGATATGACTTAAGTTTTGGCCAAGTTGGATTGCCTGGCTCTTGTACTTATGCCCTATGTTCCCGTTAATTCGACTAGGGCATAAGGGGAGCACCTCTGCGATTGTTACTGCCGGGTCAGCCGGATGTGTACCTCAGACTGGGTGAAGCCGAAAGCTAGCGTTCTTAAGGGAATATTCGGTCGGTGAACAAAAGATGACTTTTATTTATTTTGATACATGCCCCCAGATGTTATAGCCTGCGTCTCTTGTCGCAGTTCAGACATGCACCTTAGGGCATGCGTACCCAGGGAAAGGAACCCTTAACGGAACTATTCTCCCTGGAAGATGTTTCTTACTATCCATGTAATATAACATAGCTAGTTGGGTACTTGTCTGTTCAAGCACTTATGACCCCTACGCCTAGTTTCCACGCATACTCCGGTTTTTACATAACCGAGCGAGTATTCGGATACACTCCAGACTATCGGGTCCAGAGGTTGAAGCGAAAAGGTCCGCCATGACAAATGATTTACAATCCGGCTAGGGACATTATATATGTCACTTAAAGTACACAGTCACTTAGACTGACTAAATTCTTCTTCTATACCATCCAACAGGCTGTCTAGCCTACAATCCTGTTGGGAATACTTTGCGGCTAATTCTACTTGGTCATACAGCAAACTGACGGGGATCTCTTTCCCATCGGGCCCCACAGGTCCGACCTCGGCCATGTGGTTTGGGTCAGCTTTGGTATATCGCGTCTTCACCATGGCCCAGGCTTCCCTCGCACCTTGTCGGCAGGCTGATATCTTCCATAATCGGAAGCACCGCCGCGCTCCGATGAGATTCTCTATAAGCTCCCCCCATGCCTCCAGGCGGGGAGGTGGATGGCCAAAAGGCTTGGGTAATACCCTGCATCACCTACCGAACTTGTTCGTGCAGTTGTGAGAGCTCTGGTAGAAGATCACCCGCAGACCCGGGCATCTCCTCCACGAGACAACCCGTCAGCATACCTGCAGACATAACTCTGTTAGCCGCCTTCTTCACAGAACTCTTTCAAAAGTTCATTCAAGCACTTGCTGAAAATGTAGCGTCGAAGCCGCTTGTTCTCCTTCACGGAGTCCGCAAGTTGGGCTCGTACATCTTTCAGCTCCACGCCCAGCCAATATTGGCGTCCCGGAGATTATTTTTCTCCTGCCTGACCCACGTAAGCACGCGTTTGCCAGCATTTAGCTATCGATTAGCACGTTGCGCATCCCCCAGCACAGTCTCCGGATTCACTCCGAGTCATCTGCAACATCTATGGTTAGATTTGCATGCATGCCGCATACTATCTGGTATCTGTCACTCTTTGCAATGGAAACAAGTGTTACCAGAGGGGGCCTTCTCGGACACCTTCAACGCGGCCACCACGGCCCGCAGCTGGGCTTTGCACTCTTCCAGCTCTTGAGACAATTGGGTATTCTTCTTTGTAAGAACCTGCACAAATATTGATCCTTAAATCAGTTGTGTCAACTGTTTCAAGTCTCAGGGGCTACTGATACATATAATCGTCAGATTTTCTTACCCGTATATCCCATACATACTTGTCCGTGGCTCTGGCAAGACCATTTTGAGCAGCACCTTGGGAGAAACAAGCGTCATGGAGTACGGCCCGGCGACGCCTGTGATTCATGGTGCTCTCCACTTTGGAATTTGTAGCGGATAGTCTATCCACATCCTCTGTAGGAGGAGCATCCGATGTTTGGCCCATTTTATCTTCCGCCTCTATGTTCGGCCCTGCAGCCCGACTGGTGGAGGCGTGATCGGCAACCTCTCCGGATATAGTCCGGCGAGCGTTTTTCCTACCAGGAAACATGGACGTCATTATATTTCAAGAAAGACGACAACCACGGAGCGAGGTTCTGTATCATACCTTTGCGCCAGCGTCTCAGTCCTGACCGCCTTCCTTTTTGGCCTACCCGGCTTCGGTGTCCCTCGTTGGCGAGTCACCGCGGGTTTGGCATGGCGTCCTGAGGGCCTTCCCTGTAAAACACCATATGTGTATGGTAGGTGAAGTGCATAAAAGGGGATCCTTCTCGGAAGTTGGGATTCCAGTTTTTCTTACCTGCATTGTAGGGAGTAGCCCAGGATAGTCGGCTATGATGGCGACCATGGCATCATCGCAGCTCAATTGATAGAATGTCCTGTCGATCAGCTCCACAAATATGTCCGGATCCTCTTTGAGTCCGGGATCGAGGGCCCGGTCAGGGTCCTCCGGTTGTGGAGGTGGGCTGTTGACCTCCCTTGCAGCTTTTCACAGTTCCTACCATGAAACGGCAAGGTGAATATTTATGACGAAGAATGCGGGAAGGTTGGGAGTAAAAGTGACAGCTCACACAGCTTGGAGGGTTGTACATGGAGAATCCATCTCGTGGCTTAATACGGATGAACTCCTCTTCCTCTCCCTTGAACAACTCGGACAGAATTTTCGCTAGAGCAGTAGCGGAGTCCTATCCCTTACGCCCGCAGCGGGTGGCATCATCTTCCCCGTTAAAGCCCCACATGGGGTGCCCTCGATATTGAAGTGGTTGCACCCCCCGCATTATACATATTGACATAATCCTGATTATTGTCAATCCTGATTGAGCCAGCGCTTTTATCTGGCCCATCAGGTAAAGGACTACTCCGTTATCTTCCTCCTGAGGGCTCCGTGGGCACCAGCTTCAACGTTTCTTCAAAGGGGCATTTTCAAACTCGGGAAAACCCCTCCGAATAGGATCTGGAAGGGGGACATCCTCCATGTAAAACCACTCCGAAGGCCAGTCTTCGGACGTCTTCTTCGGGGTACCGGACAGGTATCCGGTCCCGGTGATGCGCCATATTTCGGCTCCGCCCAGTTGATATATTTACCCCTCCTATGTACGGGGCACAAGGCAGAATAGCCTCTTCCATAGATCGAAATGAGCTTCGCAGCCCAGAAACAGCTCACAAATGGCAACATAACCAGCGATGTGTAATATGGAAGCGGGGGTGAAATTATGCAACTAGAGGCCGTAAAACTCCAGGAGCCCGCGAAGGAACGGATGGATTGGAAATCCAAGTCCCCTTAGTAAATAAGGGATAAGGCATATCCGCTCCCCCTTGGAGGGATTGGGGAAGCTCTCCGCTTGCTCCCCACCATTATAAGTGGCGAGCCCGGCTTGAACGGGGACCATATATGCTGGAGGGAGAAATCCCTGGGTCTGTAACTCTACTAATTGGCTGTGCGGGACGGAACACTTCTCCCAATCACCGGGTTTAGGGCTACGGGAGCGGGAGGAGGAGCTGCGATGGCCGGCCATGTTGGAATGGATTTTTCCGAGCGCGCTCCGATGGATACTCGCCGTGGGAGGATGGTGTGGTTCGGATCTAAGAATCCTTACCCCTTTAATAGACAGTTCACTTACATGGCTAGGGTGTCGAATGTAAAAATGCCCTGGCTCCTCGCATTCTCTCGACACGTGGAAGATAGCCCTTATTGGGCGCAGAAGCCAAGAAGTGCAACATTTATGGGGAGCCGGACACTACTCATCAGATATTTGGAATTTGGAGAAGAACTCGCCTTGCAATGCCGAAGACAATCTGTGAGCCGGACTCATCGTCATTGAAGCCTGGTTCGGGGGTTACTGAGGGAGTCCTAGATTAGGGGGTCTCCGGATAGCCAATATCCTTTGGCCGGACTGTTGGACTATGAAGATAAAAGATTGAAGACTTCGTCGCATGTCCGGATGGGACTCTCCTTGGCATGGAAGGCAAGCTTGGCGATATGGATGTGTAGATCTCCTTCCTTGTAACTGACTTTGTGTAACCATAGCCCCCTCCGGTGTCTATATAAACCGGAGGGTTTAGTCCGTAGGACAAGATACAATCATACCATAGGCTAGCTTCAAGGGTTTAGCCTCTATGATCTCGTCGTAGATCAACTCTTGTAATATTCATATCATCAAGATCAATCAAGCAGGACGTAGGGTATTACCTCCATCAAGAGGGCTCGAACCTGCGTAAACATCGTGTCCCTTGCCTCATGTTACCATCCGCCTTAGATGCACAGTTCGGGACCCCCTACCCGAGATCCGTCGGTTTTGACACCGACACCTTGTAAGCCAGAGCTCCTTGCCTCCTTGGTGTGTTCTGCAAGCGGGTTGTCCACGTAAACAGTGGATCGCGAACGAGTAGTTCCACTGCCTCATCGGGGCTGGGACGGAGGTCAGATTGCTAATTCGGCTCTTGACGAGCCGAGCTGTCCTGCTGCAGTGTGGTCCAAACCCTCTTGATGATGTTCAGGTTCTCGGCAGCAAGATTATAATGCTGCTTGAGAAGGCCGCTCTGTACTTCTGCTGCTAGGGCAGTTGTGTGCTCCTCTATACGATGGGAGCATTCCGTGTTTCCATTTACCATAATGATGCCCCATGGGCCGGGCATTTTGAGCTTGAGTGTAATGTGGCAGCGCGTTGAATCTAGCAAATGCGGTTCATCCGAGCAAGGCATGATAGCCGCTGTGAAATGGGACGATATCAAAGATTAGTTCTTCGCTTCGGAAGTTATCTGAGGAGCCGAATACTACCTCCAGCGTTATTGAGCCCGTACAACAGGCCTCTACGCCTGGTATGACTCCTTTAAAGGTAGTCTTCATGGACTTGACCCATGAGGGGTCGATGCTCATTTTATGTGTTGTATCCTGATAGAGCAGGTTGAGGATGCTACCACCGTCCATTAGGACTCGTGTCAGGTGAAATCCGTCGATGATTGGGTCGAGGACCAGCACGGCTGAACCGCCATGGCAAATGCTGGTTGGATGATCTCGGGGGTCAAAGGTGATTGGAAATGATGACCACGGATTGAATTTCGGGGCAACTAGCTCTAATACATAGACGTCCCTAAGTGCACGCTTGTGCTCCCTTTTGGGGATGTGTGCGGCGTATATTATATTCACCGTTTTGGCTTGAGGGGGAAATTTCTTTTGCTCCCTAGTGTTTGGCTGCCGGGGCTCCTCGTCATTGTCCTCGCTCTGTGATTCTCCTTCCTTGTTTCTATTGTTGACCTTGCTGGCTTGTTTGAAGACCCGGCAATCTCTGTTAGTATGGTTAGCTGGCTTGTCTGGGGTGCCATGTATCTGGCAAGGACGATTGAGTATGCGGTCCAAGCTGGATGGTCCTCCGCTACTCCTTTTATAGGGCTTATTTCACTAGCCGGACTAGGAGCCACTGAATCCGGCGTGAACTGTAGTGTCATCGGCGTTATCACCATTGCTTCGGCGTTTGTGTTTGTTGCGCCGGAGCTTGCCGGTGCTGTTTTTGGCCTCGGAGGGGCCTGTTTCGTTGGTTGTGTTTGTACTGCGAGCCAGCCAACTATCCTCTCCCGCGCAAAAGCGGACCATGAGTGCCGTGAGGGCTGCCATGGATCTCGGCTTTTCCTGGCCGAGGTGGCGGGCTAGCCATTCGTCCCGGATGCTATGCTTAAAGGCCGCTAGGGCTTCGGTGTCTGGACAGTCGACGATCTGGTTCTTTTTGGTGAGGAACATGGTCTAGAATTTTCTGGCTAATTCTTTGGATTGTTGGACTATGTGGTTTAAGTCATCGGCATCGGGTGGCCGGACATATGTACCCTGGAAGTTGTCGAGGAAGGCCTCTTCCAAGTCCTCCCAACCGCTGATGGAGTTCTCAGGCAGACTATTTAGGCAGTGTCGAGCTGGTCCTTTGAGCTTTAATGGGAGGTATTTGATGGCATGGAGGTCATCTCCTCGGGCCATGTGTATGTGAAGAATAAAGTCTTCGATCCACACTGCGGGGTCGGTTGTTCCGTCGTATGATTCAATATTGACAGGCTTGAATCCCTCGGGTAATTCAAGATCTAGAACCTCGTCTGTGAAGCAGAGAGGGTGTGCGGCGCCTTGATAGTGTGCCGTGTCCCGGCGTATCTCCGACGACGTCCGTCTGTGGTTATCGGCCCGGGTGTGATTAGGTTTGTCACGTCTGAATAGGTGGCTGTCGTCCCGAGTACGGAAGCGTCCTCGCGATCTATATGTAGATCTTGTGTGCCTTGCTCTACTGTCCAGGGTCTGTCGGAGGTCGTACATATGACTCCAGACTCTTTCGTCCCTATTTTGGCGGGGTGGTGGGGCGTTTTGTTGTTCGGCCTGAGTTGCCGCTTTATCGAGGGAGATATATGCTCTGGCGCCTCCTCATCGAATTGAGGTAGCGGTCTGTGTTTCGGCTAGCTCTTGGATGGGTGGTTGAGGCCGTATTCCTCGGCTGTCAGGACATCGGTCCATCTGTCGACGAGCAGGTCTTGTTCGGCTTGAAGCTGTTGTTGTTTCTTTTTCAGGCTCCTTGTAGTGGCTATGAGCTGAAGCTTAAAGCGCTCCTGCTCAAGAGGATCCTCAGGCACGATGAAGTCTTCGTTGACAAGGCTTGTCTCCTCCTCGGAGGGTGGACGGTAACTATCATCCTCCGATTCATCTTTTATGGCATGTTCGTCAGGGTTGTCTTGCCTGCTGTCATGTTCATGTTCGTATGTAGCCCCGACAGGGTCTTCATTGTTTTCGGCGTTACCTAGAGTACTATTTTCTCCGGTGCCAGTGTTGCTGGCCTTTGAGCGGCGGGTCTTGGGGCGGCGTTTGGGCCGCTGGCGCTTGGACTGTGTGTCGGAGGTTTTATTCGCATCTGGCTCTTCTTTATCGTCGCTAGATTCTTTAGGTGTATCGACCATGTACACATCGTACGAAGAGGTAGCCATCCAACATCCAGTGAATGGCGGGTCTTGGCCTTGCTCCTTATGGGCATCGTCGTCCATACCGTCGATGTCTTCGGAGCATAGTCAAGCACGTCGGTTAAGTCATCGATGGTGGCTATGAAGTGGGTGGCGGGTGGGAAGCAAAATTCCTCATCATCCGTCTCTAGCTCGAACCGAACATGGTTCGGCTGTGAGTCCTTCTCCAAGGACAAATTCTTTAAAGATTTTAGAATGTCACCCAAAGGCCAGTGCTGGAAAAAGTCAGCGGCGCTGAACTCGAAGATCGATAACCGATCTAGCTCGAAGATCGATAAGGACGGCCTCCTCATACGCCAGTAGGAAAGCCGATGGGTCCGCCATGCCGATGTAGTGCGGCGGCATCTCCGGCTTGAACTTGGGTGGCCACTGCACCTGCCGCAGGGCGGGAGCAACGGCTCGGAGCCCCCGAGCGTCACTGTGGGCACCTCTAGATCCAGCCGACAGGGTGGCGCCAGCCATGGAGAATGGGCGTAAAGATGGTGGAGCAAGAATCGACGGAAGGAAAACTCCGGTGCACCCCTACCTAGCGTGCCAAATTTTGGATTTCGGGTTCCGGCAAAACCCTTAAGGTTCGAACACTGGGGTGCACGCGAAGATCTCTCCCTCACCGATCACGCCCTCACACACTTCGCGATTTCTAGGCTAGGCACACGAACTCATAACACACGAGACACAAGATTTATACTGGTTCGGGCCACTGTTGTGGTGTAATACACTACTCCAGTGTGGTTGTCGGGGGTTGGGTGCGACATATGCCAAAGGATGGCTTATCATAGTAGGAGCGAGTAGAACGTCGCCGGCGCCCGGAAGCGGGATTAGGCGTAGACACAAACGCCGACGTACTTTACCCAGGTTCGGGGCTCTCCTAGGAGATAAAACCCCTAGTCCTGCTCTACGGGGTCTCCGCATGATCACTAAGGCAAAGTGAGTACAAGGGTGCTCCTCGAGCTGTATGCTGGAGGTAGAAGAAGGCAAGGCTAGCTTTCTCCTACCTATATCTCTGGTCTAGTTCTAATGGGTCCGAACCCTTTGCATGGGTGCCCTAGGGGGTTTATATAGGCCTACCCCCAGGGGTACAAGGGTAATATGACTGGGCGTAGGCCCAGCCGTCAGTCTCTTCGACCGCCGACTTCTCCGCCGACTGCTGGGGCCCGCCGATCGGGGGGGCCCGCTGACTGGTCTGGTATGGAGCCGACAGGCCATACCCGCCGCTTGGGGGTCTTGCCGGCTGCTGATCACTGTGTTGCGCTTCTAATGACGCAGGCTTGGTCGAAGGATCATGGCTACAGCACCGCCTTCATGGCTAGCGATTACTGTAGCCACTCCCCGTCTAGTCTGGTTAATGGCACGTGGGGCCCGTGGGAAGAGCAGGCCGACTCCCATCGGGTCCGATTGGTAGGGCTCTTCGCCGTCTTCCGGACTCTCGCTGACTACTGGGGCCCGTTGTCCTTGGGCCCTACAGACAGGCCGTCGTGGGAGCAGGACTCTGACTGCCCTTGGTGACGTCAGGGCTGGCATGGCAACAGTGTCGCGCCGGGCGGGCTCCTCATTGGTACAGCGCACTGTGGCCGCGCCATCCCTTAGCAAGGGGAGGGCATGGGCTGCACTGTAGCCATCCCCCGCCCCGTCCCCCTTGATGTGGGTATGGGCTTTGAAGGGGCCGCGGGCTGACTCCTCGGAGCCGGCTTCTCTAGAAGCCGCCTGGCAGGAGTCGGCTCGTCTTGACCTCGCCTTCTGGACTCGGCCGTCTATGGGCAGCCGGCTATTTCTCCAGCCGGCTTCCAGAAGGCGGCTCTTTTCCTTGGCATCCTGAGGGGCGCGGTCAGCCCCAATGTCTTGAAAGGTTATGGGCGTCGGGTTAGCCTACCCATGGCCCATTACTCCGACAGTAGTCCCCGAAGCTGGTGAGGCGCCGCGGGCGTCTGGTCGAGGAGCCTCAGCAGTTTCCTTTCTCCGAGTGCTTGAGGCGAAGCTTCGTTCGGCTTCTGCCGGGCCGACTGGCAAGAGTCAGACTCGCCCAATCTGACTTGTCCAAAAATTTCGAACGCCTCGGCGGGATCCAAGTGGCGTGCTAGCTAAGCTTGCGGGCCTCCGGCCGTTTCGGGCCTGTCATGTGGCGACGTGTGGTCGGGCTAGTATGCCCACCCACGCGCGTGACGGGACACGCCTATAGGCGGGGCCCACCACCACCACGCCACGGCACGCGAGCGGATCCGCTGCAGCTGGGGCGGACGGTTGAGATTCTCACGGAGTTACTGCGCACAGTGACTTTGTGTGATAAACGTGGGGGCGTGGGGTAGTGGGCGCAGTAAATCCCACACCCGCCCCCTCGGTTTCTTAGCCCACCGATCTATATGTAGGGGGAGGAGGGGGGAAGGAGAGCACGCACGCCCCTCCTTGTCATTGCTTCCTCCTTTTCTTTCTCTCGCCGCGGCGCCACAAGCCACGCCGAGCGCTGTAGTGACCCGTTCCCGATGAGCTCTTCTTCCGCCGCCACGCCCCCCGCGGTGCACTCCGGCACCTGGGATGGTTCGGAGGTCCATGATGACCACATAGATTTCCTCTACATGACATGGCGGCTGCCCGGCAAGGACTTCATGAGGGTCTGCCTCGCGCAGAAGAAGGAAATCTTGCCGGCGCCGGAGGAGGGCGAGCGGGTCGTCTTCCGCTCGCACTGCCTACGCATCCTTGGCCTTCCGGCGAGCGGCTTCTTCCGTGCCTTTCTCGAGTTCTACGGTCTCCAGCCTCACCACCTCACCCCCAACACGGTGATGCTGCTATCCGCCTTCATCGCCTTGTGTGAAGGTTTCCTCGGTGTTCTCCCCACCATCGAGCTCTGGGGTGAGTTCTTCTACTCCAAGCTCGGCACCCAAGCCGCAGGTGTGCCGGCTCAGTGCGGCGCGTTTATCACCGTGCAGAGGTCGGGGGCCGACAACCCGTTTCCCCCCATCCGGCTGATAAAGTCGGTGAAGATGTGGTAGCGGTTGTACTTCTACAAGAAGAGCATCTTCGCGGAGGGCGACTGGGTCAATCTGCCGGCCTACGTAATCGGCCCGCCGGCTGGGAGGCAGCCCAACTGGTTGTATCGGGCCAGGACGCTGACACCCGCTGGAGCCGGCGCCATCGCGCGACTCCGAGTGCTGACATAGTCGGAGGTCCTGACCGGGCCAGATTTGTTGGCCGCCTTCATGGCGCGCCGAGTGCTCCCACTTCAAAGTCGCCCCCACATGATTTTCCAGATGAGCGGGCATCGGGACCCGAGTCATCTGTGCACCAAGGAGATGCCTCACGCGGCGGTAGCTCACATGGTGAACTACCTTCCGAACTGCAAGCTCATGGGAGAGTGGCAGCTCGGCAAGGAGCCGTATTCACGCGCCAACCCTCCACCCATGGTGAGTTGTTTCTTTTCCTTTTTCTTTGACTCCTTTGTCGCCGAGTCCGTCTTGTCCAATTTGACCAATCGGCTTTGGTTAGAAGCCCCTCCTTCATCCGGCAGATGGCACCATGGGGCCAGCCCACGAATTTTTTCCCCGGTCGGGCGGAGAGCGACGTCGACGACCCCGACTTGGGGGTGGCGGCCTTGGAGGACGACGCCGAGGGAGGAAGCGGCGAAGTGGGCGGCCCGAGGCTCGGGGCCAATTTTGAGGACAGGCCTGACGATGACGCGGAGGAGGTCGCCCCACGCCACCAGCCCGGAGCCGGCCAGCCCGGCGCGAGCTCTTCTGCCGCGTCAGACGCCCCAGGCGGCACGAAGAAGCATAGGGCCACGCCAAGCCTGTTCGGCAGCCGGCCGAAGAAGCCCAAGGGCTCGGCCACGGCGACCAAGCGGGACGAGGCGGCCGCAATGGCCCACCGCTTCCGCAAGGAAGTGAGGAAGCCGCTGCTGGTCTCCGCGTAAGTGCTACCTTTGTTGCGCTTTCATTTTTTCTTTCGTTGATCTTGTCTGAGTTTGCTTGCTTGCCGCCCATGGGTCCAGGGCTCCCCTCTCTCTTGACCAGGTGGATGTCGCCTCCATCGTGGGGTCGGCGGAGACTTCCACCACCACTCGGCGGATTGACCCTACCGCCGACCTCTGGGAGGCAACAGAGCGGAATGCACGAGAGGTGCGTGAAGAGCAGGAAGTCGCCCGCCTGAAGAAGGCGGAGGCTGAGAAGGCGGAGGCCGCCGCCAAGAAGAGACTGGCGGAGGCCGAGGCCGCCGATGCGGTGAAGAAGCGAGCTGAAGAAGCCACGCACCGCCAGTCAGCGGTTTTTGTTGTTCCTCTGAACTTCGTGCTGCCACCCTCGGAGTTCACGGTGCAGACTGGGGTGGCCGGCGGTGAGAACCCGGTCATCTAGAGGGATGGCGGCGACACCGCCACGCCGGACGTGATCGTGCCGCCACCGCCGCCATCTGGGAGTGCGCAAGGCAAGCAGCCGGCGGACCCGCTGGTGCCACCGACTGAAGACGAGGTGCTGGCGGGCCTAGTTCTCCAGGTCGGCACGCCGACGCGTCACTGTCTCGCGAAGGTGGCTTCGGCGCCGCGCCCTCTAGAGACCGGCGCCGCGAGCTCCACGATCCCGGACACCGAAGCGATGAGCGCCGCGCCCACTAGGTGGGTGCGGGGAGGCGGGACGGGCCCATTGAACCGAGCGCTTCTGGACGTCCAAGCCAAGCTCCAAGCCGAGGGTGATTCCATCAAGAACTGCACCAAGGCGTATCTGGCATCAGCAGAAGCCGTCCGGGTATGTTCCCTTCTTCTTTGTCTCAATTTCTTGTTCTTCTCGGTGGGGGCGCGCCAGCGCACCCACTGTATGTAGTCCCCGAGTTTCGGGCCGGCTACTGAGCAGGCGGCTCAAAACTCTGACCGGTGAGTTCCAAGTACTAATACTTGTCTGAAATTTCATCACAAGACTACCACAATCTTCGCGTGACCACCTTCAATGCCAATATCGAGGAGCTGGCCAAGCAGACCACCGACTTGTCGGAAAGCCGGAGTGAGTCCTCTTCCTTCTCTACGGGGCGCGCTGGCGCACCCACGGGTTGTAGTCCCCGAGATTCAGGCCGACTGCTGAGCAGTCAGGCCAGATCTCCCCGGCGACTATTCTTTGCTCTATTGGTAACTAACACCTTGTTCTCTTCTTTCTTTTGTAGAGGCCAACACCGCCCTGCAGCAGCAGCTGGGCGAGGCCAACACCGCCCTACGCACCAAGGAGGAGTGCGGCCAGCTGGCTGAGGAGTGCGACCGGCTGGCCACGCAGCTGGCAGAACAGAAGGAGCTGCTCAGGAAGCCCCAGAAAGAGGCGGAGGACAAGGAGACCACCCTCCTTGCCGAATTCGCGTCCGAGTGCTCCTCCTGGACGAACAAGGAGGCGATGCTGTCCTCCGGCTTCCATGAGATCCAGGATCTCGTCGACGGTGAGCCTCTCCTCACTTTTCTTCTCTGAGCTGCCGGCTGTTGGTCGAGCCGGCTTCTAATCTTCTAATTTGGCTCTTTGCCTTCCTGTCCTAGCATACTACTTCCCTGGCCACTAGGACGCCGCCAACCAAGCCATCGAGGCTGATCGTGAAGGGCGGAGGGAGGATGGTGCGAAGATCGCCGCTGACTCCCCTCGAATCCTCAACAAGCAAATCCTGAGCATTGAGGCTCGTCTTCGGCCGGCTCACCGGATGTTGCGCCGGCTTCAACGTGTCGGCGCCCAGGCGATCGCCGCCCTGTGGCCGGACATGCCGGCACCACGCACCCCAAGTCGGACTGCCGACTGGCTGGAGGTAGCGTCTGGCCGCCTTGAAGCCTGGAAGGGCTCTTCGGCCCGGGCTGGAGCGCGTCAGGCCTTAGAGTTCGTCAAGGCGTGGTATCCTTGGCTAAGTCTAGCCCATCTAGCCACATTCCGGATAGAAGCTCAGGCGGAGTTGGCGGTCGTGGAAGATGACCTCGTCAAGCGTGTGGCATCGATCTCCGAGTACACTGACACCAGCGTCTTCGTCCCGGAGGGGGCTGAGAATGGCAACAAGGCGCCGCTGAAATGGTTTGGGATGAATCCGGCTGACGGCGAGGATTCGGCGGAGGTGATCGACTCGAGTGGTGAGGAAGAAGGCGGGGCATAGGAGGAAGGCGAAGGGGAGGTGCCGGAAGTCGGAGCGGACGGCCAGCCTCAGCTCGACCGCGCCTCTAACAATGAGCCACGCCCAACCGAGCCGGCTACCACTGGAGGCGACCAAGCGGAGACTTCCCAGCCGGCCGCTTCACTAGCTGGCGCCGCCGATTTCAGCGTTCCACCAAGCCCGCCTGCAGCTTCCTAGGCTGCCACTTTACCTCTTTTCTCTTTTTTTTATACCTGCTTATCGGTGTCTCGATGAACTTTGTTAATTTGCACAATTCCACCCGCGGGGTGTACCTTGAACTGTTGTTTGAAGATTGGTTGAGGGCCTTGCTATGTAAATATATTCCGAGTTCTATCCCTTCTTGCCTGTTGCTCTTTGGCTTTTTTCCTTTGCCGCCTTCCCTTGGTTGCCGTCTTGCCAGTCCGACAGCCGCTCTGCGGACTGTTTCTGGATCAAGTACTTAGCTTCTTTTGGGAAGGCAAGTACTTAGCCGTTTAGAGTTCTTTGGCAAGTTAAGTAGAACACGGCGAGCCGGCTTCTCAAAAGTCGGTCGTAAGAGCCGGGAAGCTGGCTTAGACTATGCCCATGCTTGTGTCCTTAGCCATTTTTCATATGGGCACCCTTTCTACCTTACTCCTGCCCATCGTCCAGTCGCTATGCGAGCCGCGGCTTCTGGCAGGAGACGGCTTAGGTGCCACACATTACTTGTCTGGCTGCAGGAAGCATTTCATAGTGCAAGGCGGCCTCGGACCCGGTGCCAAGCGGCATAAAAAATAACACACTTATGGGCATGATTCTTATCATATAGATAAAAGAGGGCAGTCCCCGAGCTCGTCTCGGGGGACCCGGAGTCTTCGTACTTAATACAAAAGGTAGCATGGTACATACTGCTTTAACTGTAAAATCTTCGGAGGAGGTTTGCGTTCCACGGTCGTTCCGTCTCCTTGCTGGAGTCGTCCCTCTTGCGTGCTCGAGGCTTCTGGGCATCGATCAGGTAGTAGGAGTCGTTGCCTAGCACTTTGCTGATGACGAAGGGGCCTTCCCAAGGCGCTGAGAGCTTGTGCTGACCGGTTGTTCGCTGGATCAGCCGGAGCACAAGGTCTCCCTCTTAGAAAGATCTCAGCTTGACCTTTCGGTTATAATATTGGCGCAGGCTCTATTGGTACATGCTGGACCGACTGAGTGCTAACAGTCGGCCCTCTTCCAGCAGATCAACGTCGTCTTGATGTGCTTCTTCTGCCTCCTCTTCGGTGTACATGGTGACTCGAGGGGAGTCGAACTCTATGTCCGTTGGGATGACGGCTTCGGCACCGTAGACGAGGAAGAAGGGCGTGAAGCCGGTTGACTTGTTTGGAGTTGTGCGCAGGCTCCAAAGGATGGCCGGCAGCTCGTCGAGTCAACAGCCGGCAGAACACTCAAGAGGCTCGACCAATCGAGGCTTGATGCCGGACAAGATGAGGCTGTTTGCTCACTCTACTTGTCCGTTTGATTGCGGATGGGCAACGGATGCTAAGTCCAGTCTAATCCCCTACATCGCGCAGAAACGGGCCAAGGCGCTTTTGGCAAAGTTTGTGCCATTGTCGGTGACGATGCTATGCGGTATGCCGTATCTGATGGTGATGTCGGAGATAAAAGTCACAGCAGTTGGACCGTTCAGCTTCTTGATTGGTTTGACCTCTATCCACTTGGTGAACTTGTCCACCGCGACAAGCAGATGGGTCATGCCGCCTCACGCTGTTTTGAATGGTCCCACCATGTCCAGGCCCAGACAGCAAAGGGCCAGGTGATGGGAATAGTCTTGAGCGCAGAAGCCGGCTGATATGGCTTGGAACAAAACTTCTAGCACCCTTTGAATTTTTGGACCAATTCCTTGACGTTTTCAAGAGCAGTCGACCAGAAGAAGCCATGGCGGAAGGGTTTCGTGACGAGTGCTCTTGAAGCCGCGTGGTGGCCACACTCGCCTTGATGGATGTCTTTGAGAATCGCTTGGCCTTGCTCCGGCTCCACGTCACGCTGGTAGACACCAGTGACACTGCACCTCATGAGCTCTCTGTTGACAATGGTGTAGGTTGCTGCCCGACGTTGCACTTGCCAGGCCGAGATCTCATCAGTTGGTAGCTCTTTATTCACCAAAAAACTGAGGATGGGCTGGGCCCATGAAGGTGTTGCGATTTTTGCAACTATTAGGACTACAACTTGGACAAGGGCGGCTGGGCCGGGAGGCGGCGGGTTGGAGCCGGCAGCCGCTTGCTGTGTCGATGAAGTCTCCAGGCCGATTGGTGCAGTCCTCGGGCCGAGTTTTGCAGTCCCCGGGCTAGTCGTTGTAGTCCCCGGGCCGGGTGCGACTCCTGCGACCCTCGAGCTGTCCGTCAGAACTCCTGTGCCGGCTGATTGAGCTCTCAAGTCGGATCCGACTGCTTCAGGAGGAGCCAGCACGAAGATAGAATCTGACTCTGGTGATGGCTTGACAGACGGTTTGAGAAGGTGTTGAAGGGCGACGCCGGTTGGTATTGCTTGACGGGTGGAGCCGATTCGTGCCAGGGCGTCTGCTTGGTCGTTGTCGTTTCTTGACACATGGAGAAACTCGCATCCCTCAAAATATCCACTGAGTTGCTGTACGAGGAAGCAGTAGCTCGCCATGTTTGCATCTTTGGCGTACCAGTCGCCTGACGACTGCTGGACCACCAAGTCGGAGTCCCTATAGCATAGGATCCGGCGAATGCCGAGTTCTTTGGCAAGCTAGAGCCCATGAATGAGTGCCTCGTATTCGGCGACGTTGTTGGAGGTGGCAAAGTGGATTTGCAGCACATATTTGACCTTCTCGCCTTTGGGAGAGGTGAGGATGATGCCATCTCCCAAGTCGGTGCGCATTTTGGAGCCGTCAAAATGCATCCGCAATGGGTGGAGTCAGGCGCTGGCGGCAAGTACTGGGTCTCGGCCCAGTCGACGAGGAAGTCAGCCACCGCTTGTGACTTGACGGCGGTGCGAGGCTGGTAGTAGATGGTGTAGGGGCCAGATCTATGGCCCATTTGGCCACTCGGCCCGAAGCATCCTAGCTTCCAATGATCTCGGCCAGTGGAGCTGTGTAGACCACAGTGATTGGATGCTCTTGAAAGTACGGTTTCAATTTTTTGGTGGCAAAGTGCACACCGTAGCACATCTTCTGGTAGTGGGGGTAGTTTTGCTTAGAGGTCGACAGTACTTCACTCAAATAATATACCGGTCTCTGGACTGGTAGGGCTTTGCCTTCCTCCTTGCGCTCTACCACGATGACTGTGCTGACCACTCGGCTGGTGGCAGGGATGTATAGGAGCATGGGCTCCTTAGGAGTCGGAGCCGCCAGGACAGGTGGAGTGGTCAACATCTTCTTCAACTGGAGAAAAGCTTCGTCAGCCTTGTGGTTCCACTCGAAAAAAGTGGTCTTCTTCATGAGTTGGTATAGGGGGAGAGCCTTCTTGCCCAGCCGACTGATGAATCGGCTGATGGATGCCAAACAGCTGGTGAACTTCTGTATGTTTAGCAGTCGGCTGGGTACTTCCATCCTCTCAATGGCCTTAATCTTCACAGGGTTGCATTCTATGCCGCTTTCGGAGACCAAGAAGCCAAGAAGCTAGCCGGCTAGTACTCCGAAGACGTATTTCTCTGGGTTGAGCTTGATTTGAAATTGGCGCAAATTCTCAAACGTCTCCTTGAGGTCTTCTAGCAGCGTTCCACGTGTCTCCGTCTTCACCATCACATCGTCCATGTAAACGTGGGCGTTTCTACCGAGTTGCTTGAGGAGGCACTTCTGCATGCAACGTTGAAAGGTGGCGCTGGCATTCCTCAAGCCGAACATCATAGTCAAGTAGCATAAGGCTCCAAATGGCGTGATGAAGGCGGTCTTCAGTCTGTCATCCAGGTTCAACTTGATCTGGTGGTATCCTGAATATGCATCCAAAAAAACTCAACAGCTCGTATCCGGCTGTGGAGTCTATTACTTGGTCGATTCTTGGTAAAGCAAACGGGTCCTTGGGGCATGCTTTGTTGAGGCTGGTGTAATCAATACACATACACCACTGCTTGTTCTTCTTCAGCACAAGGACCGGGTTGGCCAACCACTCTGGAAAGAACACCTCCATGATGAAGTCGGCTGCCAGCAGCCGGGCAATTTCTTCTCCGACGACTCTTCTCTTCTCTTCTGACAGGCGGCGGAAGGGCTGCCTGACTGGCTTGGCATCAGACCGGACATATCATTTGTGCTCGGCGAAATCCGTCGGGACACCTGGCATGTCTTTGGGGGACCATGCGAAGATGTCCGGATTCTCATGGAGGAAATCGACGAGCTCGTATTCCTATTTGCTCTCAAGGTTTGTACCTATGACAATGTACCTCTTCGGGTGCTCCGGGTCCAAGGGTATCTTCTTTGTTTCTTTGGTCGGCTTGAACGAGCCCTCAGCTTCTGACTCCTTGGGATCGGGCGACATCTCTGGCTGCTTGCTTGCCATCGCCACAACCTGGTCAAGGAGCCGCTTCTCAGCTGCGATCACAAGGGACTCGGCCAATCGACTGCTCTCTACCGTGCAGGCGGACGACTTCTTGTAGTCGCCAGTTATGGTCAGAATCCCCTTGGAACTTGGCATATTCTGTTGGGGAACGTAGTAATTTCAAAAAAATTCCTACGCACATGCAAGATCATGGTGATGCATAGCAACGAGAGGGGAGAGTGTTGTCCACGTACCCTTGTAGACCGAAAGCGGAAGCGTTAGCACAATGCGGTTGATGTGGTCGTACGTCTTCACGATCCGACCGATCAAGTACCGAACGCACGGCACCTCCGAGTTCTACACACATTCAACTCGATGACGTCCCTCGAACTCTGATCCAGCCGAGTGTTGAGGGAGAGTTTCGTCAGCATGACGGCGTGGTGACGATGATGATGTTCTACCGGGCAGGGCTTCGCCTAAGCACCGCTACGATATGATCGAGGTGGATTATGGTGGAGGGGGGCACCACACACGGCTAATAGATTAAGAGATCAGTTGTTATGTCTTTGGGGTACCCCCTGCCGTCGTATATAAAGAAGTGGAGGAGGGGGAGGGCCGGCCCTCTCTATGGCACGCCCTAGGGGAGTCCTACTCCCACCGGGAGTAGGATTCCCCTTTTCCTAGTAGAACTAGGAGCCCTTCCATGTAGTAGGAGTAGGAGGGAAGGAAATGGAAGGGAAAAGGAGAAGGAAGGAAGGGGGTGCCCCCCCCCCTCCCTAGTCCAATTCGGACCAGCCCATGGGGAGGGGTGCGGCCACCCTTTGAGGCCTTTCTCTTCTTTCCTGTATGGCCCATTAAGGCCCAATACGAATTCCCATAACTCCCGGTACTCCCGAAAATACCCGAATCACCCGGAACCTTTCCGATGTCCGAATATAGTCGTCCAATATATCGATCTTTACGCCTCGACCATTTCGAGACTCCTTGTCATGTCCCTGGTCTCATCCGGGACTCCGAACTCCTTCGGTACATCAAAACACATAAACTCATAATATAACTGTCATCGAACTTTAAGCGTGCGGACCCTACGGGTTCGAGAACTATGTAGACATGACCGAGACACGTCTCCTATCAATAACCAATAGCGGAACTTGGATGCTCATATTGGCTCCTACATATTCTACGAAGATCTTTATCAGTCAAACCGCATAACAACATACGTTGTTCCCTTTGTCATCGGTATGTTACTTGCCCGAGATTCGATCGGCGGTATCTCAATACCTAGTTCAATCTCGTTACCAGAAAGTCTCTTTACTCGTTCCGTAACACATCATCCCGTAAACAACTCATTAGTTGCAATGCTTGCAAGGCTTATAGTGATGTGCATTAATGAGTAGGCCCAGAGATACCTCTCCTACAATCGGAGTGACAAATCCTAATCTCGAAATACGCCAACCCAACAAGTACCTTCGGAGACACCTGTAGAGCACCTTTATAATCACCCAGTTACATTGTGACGTTTGGTAGCACACAAAGTGTTCCTCCAGTAAACAGGAGTTGCATAATCTCATAGGCATAGGAACATGTATAAGTCATGAAGAAAGCAATAGCAACAAACTAAACGATCAAGTGCTATGCTAATGGAATGGGTCAAATCAATCACATCATTCTCTAATGATGTGACCCCGTTAATCAAATGACAACTCATGTCTATGGCTAGGAAACTTAACCATCTTTGATTCAACGAGCTAGTCAAGTAGAGGCATACTAGTGACATATTGTTTTTCTATGTATTCACACATGTATTATGTTTCCGGTTAATACAATTCTAGCATGAATAATAAAAATTTATCATGATATAAGGAAATAAATAATAAATTTATTATTGCCTCTAGGGCATATTTCCTTCAGTCTCCCACTTGCACTAGAGTCAATAATCTAGTTCACATCGCCATGTGATTTAACATCAATAGTTCACATTACCATGTGACTAACATTCATAGTTCACATCGTCATGTGACCAACACCCAAAGGGTTTACTAGAGCCAATAATCTAGTTCACATTGCTATGTGATTAATACCCAAAGAGTACTAAGGTGTGATCATGTTTTGCTTATGAGGAAAGTTTAATCAATGGGTCTGCCACATTCAAATCCATATGTATTTTGCAAATTTCTATGTCAACAATGCTCTGCACAGAGCTACTCTAGCTAATTGCTCCCACTTCTCAGTATGTATCCAGATTGAGACTTTGAGTCATCTAGATCAGTGTAAAAACTTGCATCGATGTAACCCTTTACGACAAACATTTTGTCACCTCCATAATCGAGAAACATATCCTTATTCCACTAAGGATAATTTTGACCAATGTCTAGTGATCTACTCCTAGATCACTATTGTACTCCCTTGCCAAACTCAGGGCAGGGTATACAATAGGTCTGGTACACAGCATGGCATACTTTATAGAACCTATGGATGAGGCATAGGGAATGACTTTCATTCTCTCTCTATCTTCTGCCGTGGCCGGGTTTTGAGTCTTACTCAACTTCAAACCTTGTGACACAGGCAAGAACTCCTTCTTTGACTGTTCCATTTTGAAATACTTCAAAATCTTGTAAAGGTATGCACTCATTGAAAAACTTATCAAGCGTCTTGATCTATCTCTATAGATCTTGATGCTCAATATGTAAGCAGCTTCACCGAGGTCTTTCTTTGAAAAACTCCTTTCAAACATTCCTTTATGCTTTGCAGAATAATTCTACATTATCTCCGATCAATAATATGTCATTCACATATACTTATCAGAAATGTTGTAGTGCTCCCACTCACTTTCTTGTAAATACAGGCTTCACCGCAAGTCTGTATAAAACTATATGCTTTGATCAACTTATCAAAGCGTATATTCCAACTCCGAGATGCTTGCACCAGTCCATAGATGGATCGTTGGAGCTTGCATATTTTGTTAGTACCTTTAGGATTGACAAAACCTTCTGGTTGCATCATATACAACTCTTCTTTAATAAATCCATTAAGGAATGCAGTTTTGTTTATCCATTTGCCAGATTTCATAAAATGTGGAAATTGCTAACATGATTCGGACAGACTTAAGCATAGATACGAGTGAGAAACTCTCATCGTAGTCAACACCTTGAACTTGTCAAAAACCTTTTTGTGACAATTCTAGATTTGTAGATAGTAACACTACTATCAGCGTCCGTCTTCCTCTTGAAGATCCATTTAATCTCAATGAATTGCCGATCAATGGGCAAGTCAATCAAAGTCCATACTTTGTTCTCATACATGGATCTCATCTCAGATTTCATGGCCTCAAGCCATTTCGCGGAATCTGGGCTCATCATCGCTTCCTCATAGTTCGTAGGCTCATCATGGTCAAGTAACATGACCTCCAGAACACGATTACCATACCACTCTGGTGCGGATCTCACTCTGGTTTACCTACGAGGTTCGGTAGTAACTTGATCTGAAGTTACATGATCATCATCATTAGCTTCCTCACTAATTGGTGTAGTAGTCACAGGAACAGATTTCTGTGATGAACTACTTTCCAATAAGGGAGCAGGTACAGTTACCTCATCAAGTTCTACTTTCCTCCCACTCACTTCTTTCGAGAGAAACTCCTTCTCTAGAAAGGATCCATTCTCAGCAATGAATATCTTGCCTTCGGATCTGTGATAGAAGGTGTACCCAACATTTTCTTTTGGGTATCCTATGAAGATGCACTTCTCCGATTTGGGTTTGAGCTTACCAGGTTGAAACTTTTTCACATAAGCATTGCAACCTCAAACTTTAAGAAACGACAGCTTAGGTTTCTTGCAAAACCATAGTTCACACGGTGTCGTCTCAACGGATTTAGATGGTGCCCTATTTAATGTGAATGTTGCTGTCCTAATGCATAACCCCAAAACGATAGTGGTAAATCGGTAAGAGACATCATAGATCGCACCATATCTAATAAAGTACGGTTACGACGTTCGGACACACCATTACAATGTGGTGTTCCAGGTGGCATGAGTAGTGAAACTATTTCACATTGTTTTAACTGAAGGCCAAACTCGTAACTCAAATATTTTACTTCTGCGATCATATTGTAGAAACTTTTATTTTTGTTATGATGATTCTCCACTTCACTCCGAAATTCTTTGAACTTTTCAAATGTTTCAGACCTGTGTTTCATCAAGTAGATATACTCATATCTGCTCAAATCATCTATGAAGATCAGAAAATAATGATGCCTGCCGTGAGCCTCAATATTCATCGGACCACATACATCAGTATGTATGATTTCCAACAAATCTGTTGCTCGCTCCATTGTTCCGGAGAATGGAGTCTTAGTCATCTTGCCCATGAGGCATGGTTCGCAAGCATCAACTGATTCATAATCAAGTGATTCCAAAAGCCCATCAGCATGGATTGTCTTCATGCACTTTACACCAATATGACCTAAACGGCAGTGCCACAAATAAGTTGCACTATCATTATTAACTTTGCATCTTTTGGCTTCAATATTATGAAAATGTGTATCACCACGATCGACCATTTTCATTGGGTGTATGACCATAGAAGGTTTTATTCGTGTAAACAGAACAACAATTATTCTCTAACTTACATGAATAACCGTATTGCAATAAACATGATCCAATCATATTTATGCTCAATGCAAACACTAAATAACATTTATTTTAGGTTTAACACTAATCCTGAAAGTATAGGGAGTGTGCGATGATGATCATATCAATCTTGGAACCATTTCCAATACACATCGTCACTTCACCCTTAACTAGTCTCTTTTCATTCTGCAACTCCCGTTTTGAGTTACTATTCTTAGCAACTGAACTAGTATCAAATACTAAGGGGTTGATATAAACATTAGTAAAGTACACATCAATAACATGTATATCAAATATACCTATGTTCACTTTGCCATCCTTCTTATCCGCCAATTACTTGGGGTAGTTCCGCTTCCAATGACCAGTCCCTTTGCAGTTGAAGCACTCAGTTTCAGGCTTAGGTCCAGACTTGGGTTTTTTCACTTGAGCAGCAACTTGTTTGCCGTTCTTCTTGAAGTTCCCCTTTCTTCCCTTTGTCCCTCTACTTGAAAGTAGTGGTTTTACCATCAACACTTGATGCTTTTCTTGTTTTCTACCTTCATCGATTTCAGCATCACGAAGAGCATGGGAATCGTTTCCGTTATCCCTTGCATATTATAGTTCATCACGAAGTTCTACTAACTTGGTGATGGTGACTAGAGAATTCTGTCAATCACTATTTTATCTGGAAGATTAACTCCCACTTGATTCAAGCGATTGTAGTAGCCAGACAATCTGAGCACATGCTCACTGCTTCAGCTATTCTCCTCTAACTTTTAGCTATAGAACTTGTTGGAGACTTCATATCTCTCAACTCAGGTATTTACTTGAAATATTAACTTCACTTCCTGGAATATCTCATATGGTCCATGACGTTCAAAACGTCTTTGAAGTTCTGATTCTAAGCCGTTTAAGCATGGTGCACTAAACTATCAAGTAGTCATCATATTGAGCTAGCCAAACGTTCATAACATCTGCATCTGCTCCTGCAATAGGTTTGTCACCTAGCGGTGCATCAAGGACATAATTCTTCTGTGCAGCAATGAGGATAAACCTCAGATCACGGATCCAATCCGCATCATTGCTACTAACATCGTTCAACTTAGTTTTCTCTAGGAACATTTCAAAAATAAAACAGGGGAGCTAAACGCGAGCTATTGATCTACAACATAGATATGCTAATACTACCAGGACTAAGTTCATGATAAATTTAAGTTCAATTAATCATATTACTTAAGAACTCCCACTTAGATAGACATCCATCAAATCCTCTAAGTGATCATGTGATCCATATCAACTAAACCATGTCCGATCATCACGTGAGATGGAGTAGTTTCAATGGTGAACATCACTATGTTGATCATATCTATTATATGATTCACGCTCGACCTTTCGGTCTTAGTGTTCCGAGGCCATATCTGTTATATGCTAGGCTCGTTAAGTTTAACCTGAGTATTCCACGTGCGCAACTGTTTTGCACCCGTTGTATTTGAACGTAGAGCCTATCACACCCGATCATCACGTGGTGTCTCAGCATGAAGAACTTTCGCAACGGTGCATACTCAGGGAGAACACTTGTACCTTGATAATTAGTGAGAGATCATGTTATAAAGCTACCGTCGAACTAAGCAAAATAAGATGTATAAAAGATAAACATCACATGCAATCAAAATATGTGACATGATATGGCCAGCATCATCTTGTGCCTTTGATCTCCATCTCCAAAGCATCGTCATGATTTCCATCGTCACCGGCATGACACCATGATCTCCATCATCTTGATCTATATCAATGTGTCATCACATGGTCGTCTCGCCAACTATTGCTCTTGCAGCTATTGCTATCGCATAGCGATAAAGTAAAGTAATTATTTGGCGCTTGCATCTTATGCAATAAAGAGACAACCATAAGGCTTCTGCAAGCTGCCGATAACTTCAACAAAACATGATCATCTTATACAACAACTTATATCTCATCACGTCTTGACCATATCACATCACAACATGCCCTGCAAAAACAAGTTAGACGTCCTCTACTTTGTTGTTGCAAGTTTTATGTGGCTGCTACAGGCTGAGCAAGAACCGTTCTTACCTACGCATCAAAACCACAACGATAGTTTGTCAAGTTAGTGTTGTTTTAACCTTCTCAAGGACCGGTTGTCGGTGTTAAAACCGGCGGATCTCGGGTAGGGGGTCCCGAACTGTGTGTCTAGGCCAGATGGTAACAGGAGGCAAGGGACACGAAGTTTTACCTAGGTTAGGGCCCTCTTAATGGAGGTAAAACCCTATATCCTGCTTGATTAATATTGATGATATGGGTAATACAAGAGTAGATCTACCACGAGATCAAAGAGGCTAAAACCTAGAAGCTAGCCTATGGTATGATTGTTGTTCTGCATGTTGTCCTACGGACTAAAACCCTCCGGTTTATATAGACACCGGAGAGGGTTAGGGTTACACAAAGTTGGTTACAATGGTAGGAGATCTACATATCCGTATCGCCAAGCTTGCCTTCCACGCCAAGGAAAGTCCCTTCTGGACACGGGACGAAGTCTTCAATCTTGTATCTTCATAGTCCAGGAGTCCGGCTGAAGGTATAGTCCGGCCATCCGGACACCCCCTAATCCAGGACTCCCTCAGTAGCCCCTGAACCAGGCTTCAATGACGACGAGTCCGGCGCGCAAATTGTCTTCGGCATTGCAAGGCGGGTTCCTCCTCCAAGTACTTTCCTTGGCATGTCTTGTTAAAGCAGAGATCGTGTCCCCTTATTTCGGGATTCTCATCAATACGGGCGTGGGTAACCCAACTGCTTCTAGGACTCCTAGATTATAGGCAAGTCCAAACGGACACGGAGAGGACGCTTGATATTCACCCTCTTTATAAAGGGACAAGGCTTTTATTTTTCCCTCCCGTGTGTAATCGAATCCTTCCCCCACCTCAAGCTCAAACGCCCAAAGTTCAGGTTAGGTGCTCCAAACCTTCAGTCATGTCCGGATCTAGCCTTCAAGGCCGATGGGTGCCTTCCTCCGTCACGGAAGAAGACATCAAAAAGTTGAGGGAGGCCAGATATCTGACCGCCGATATTTTGCATTGGCTGCCTCCCCGAGGGCAGGTCGTCCCCTCCCCCGAACCCAACGAGAACGTCGTGTTCGTCTCCCACTTCCTCTGAGGTCCAGGCCTTGCTTTGGATCCTTTCGTTAGGAGTTTGATGTTTTATTATGGGCTAGACTTCCATGATCTAGCTCCGGACTCCTTTCTTCACATCACGACATTTATTGTCGTGTGTGAGGCCTTCCTCCGGGTTACCCCTCACTTTGGCCTGCGGCTCAAGACCTTTGAAGTAAAGCCGAATATGATCGAGGGGCAACATGCAGCGTGTGGAGGTGCCTCAATATGCAAGATGACGGGAGATCCATGGCCCAAAGGTTCCATTCCAGAGGTGTCTGAATTGTGGCAACATGACTAGTTCTACATCACAGCTCCTAGAAGCGCCAAGTGAGCGGCCGCCCCTGTTTTCCGCTCAGGCCCTCCACCACAACTGATGTCATGGATAAGCAGAGGCCTGAGCTGGGGTCCAGCCAAGGACGTTCCTATACTGCAAAGCCGTATTCGAGATCTCTTCAATGGAGATTTTAGTTTGGTTGCGGTAATACAAGTTATGCTAGTTCGTCAAGTCCAGCCTTGCAAACGCCGGCCCCTTCGCTTGTGGGAGTTCAATCCCGAGGGACCGCGTGTCATTCAAAATTTCCTCGGCCTGACGCACGAGGAGATGTACAAGTCATTCTTTGGACCTCAGGTAGAGTGTCCGGAAATCACTGAGGACGTGGGCCTGAGTAGTAATCGCGCCGCCAAACAGGTAAGGAATCTTCCGGCCGAACATACTATCTCTCATTTGTTACGAAGTTATTTCTGAGAGTTCGCTTTTTGACCAGGACTGGCTAACAAAGGTGAAGTTGATTCGGTGTTCGGCCCCCCTCCCTGAGGGTTTGGAAAATCCGGTATTGGAAAAGATGCTCCAGATCGCACCTTGCCCGGAGCCGTTAAAGGAAGATACTCTGGAGGATAATACGGGCGGATGCGGGCCCCCAACGCTGCCCATTCTGACCGAGGGAGCGAGCGTCTCCATGAAGGAAGACAACCGAAAGAGGAAAAGGACTACGCCCGGGGATTCGGAAGCCGAAGCTTCCAAACGGGAGAAGAAATCTCCCACAGAGGGTCCTACCTTGGGGGGTGCTATTGCCGCACAAAGTCCGCGGGGGGATCAATTCTCCCGCGAGTCGTAAGTGACCCAAAATACTTTAATAGTACAGATATGCCATCTTTTTCTTCTGAGAAAATAACCACCGCATATATATTTGCAGTTCGGGCCTTAGCCCCTCTCAAATGAGCTCGTCTTCGGGGGACCATCTTCCAGAGATGATGGAGGGTGAAATGCCTCCTCCGGACTCCTCCGCTCCGGAAGCAGGTGACCCCGAAGTGTCGTCGAGAAGGGCCTCTCCGAGTCCGGTGAGGCCAGAAGACAATCCCATTGACCCCCGAAGCTCCCAGTGTCCGGCTCCCAAAGAGAGCAGACAAAAGAGTCCGGCACCGTCTAGTGTGCAATCGGATGTTCTGAGGGAGTTGGTGGGGCGAGCGGCCATCTCAGATGAACACCGTGTGCTGATGAATACGGTGGTGGAGAGAATCTCGTCCACCGAAAGCGGATTGCATGAAGCTTTTATGAGTCTAGTGACAGGCTTTGAGGTACGTAAAAGAATGTATGATAGTCCTGCACATGCTAGGTGTGCCCTATGTAGATAGTAGCCCCTGAGACTCTGGTTGTTGTCGGAAACGACGACAAACAGAGGATCATATTCCCAGGTAATTACCATACTGCCTCTATGTGCAGGTGATGGAATCTCCGGTGGCTAGACGGACTAGCGAGTTTGCCCATTTAAAATGGCAGTTGGATGAGGCAGACGCCGACATCGAGCTTGTTAACAAAAGGCTTGACGAGGCACAGGGTAAGTGTCATTATCTGGTAAACGCCATATAGTAAGAGCAGCATGATGCCAATATATTTAATATGTTGTGACTGCAGATGGAGCTGCCACTGTTGAAGCCTTGCGGGCAGAACTTGCCCGAGCCAAGGAACAAGCGAGGTTTGATAATGCGGTTGCTTTGAAGGCGGTCGAAGAGTTGCAAGCCGAGAAGGCCGCGCATGGCGAGAGCCGAGATAATATGGCCAAGATGGCCATAGAATTAAAAGCCGCCACCGACCGTTGCCGGGTTCTTGAAAAGGAAAACCAAGCGAAGGCATCAGACCTTGAGAAGGCTGCTGCGATGAGAAAAGACCTTCGCTCTGCTATGAGGGCAAAGAAGGAGGAGTTGCGGGGAGCCGGGGATATTGTAGCTGGGAAATCCTTTATGTTGCGGAGGAAGTTCGGAGATCCATGTTATGCCCCTCTGGATCGGCTGTGGAGTCTGGAGGATGTGTATATGGATTTGGCGGCGAGGACTACCGATGCGGCCAAGTACTTCCAGGGTCAGATGGACCGTGAAGTAGACCAGCTATTTTGGAGACAATTCCGTTCTCCCGAGCGTCCGCTTTCATTGACTGACCAATTAGCCGAACGGGCCAAACTGAATAGGTTGTCCGGACTCGCCATGAGGTCTGTTGTGGATCAGCTATGGCCAGAAAGGCGAAAACCGAACAGCTATTTCAGCTTGGTGCAGCAGTTCCTCGACGTGGTGCCGCGCATTAATGCGATGAAGAGGTCGGCGTGCATCGAGGGCTCACGGATGGCCTTTACCCATGTTAAAGCATACTGGGCGGAGATGGATGCTACCACTGTTGCAGCACGGGATTCGGCCATAGGTCGAATGGCTGCTGAGCACTACTTTGAAGAAGTTCTTGAGGGTGCTCGTTTGATAGAGACCCAGTGCTCAAAAAATATTATGTTTGAGTGATATGTAATCTCATTGTAAGCGAAATGCTTGTATAAATTTTTATAAGGCTATTTTTATACTTTTGCCTGAAAGTAATATGATGCCTCCTGGGTGGCTGTTTATGTATACATGTGTATAACCTGAAAGATTGCAGTCGTCGGCTTCAACCCCACGCATATAATGCGGAGGTGCTCGCAAAAACACACGTTCACACTTAACCCAACGTCTTGGTCCTATTAAGGAGGTGATAGCGGAGCGAGCGAGGCAACCGGACTATAATGCTTTAGCACTTTCACTTAGCCATAGGAGTTTGACAGTGGGGATACTAGATAGCCCCTAGTGGCTCCGCACTCTCCCGGTCCCGGGGTGCGTACATGCCTGGCCGGAAAACGGCCCTTCGTTAAGGCGAAGGAATTCTAACATTCCAACAGGTCATCGAGTGGTTGACCAGTCTCACGCTATATCATGACAGTCAGTTTTCGGCTTCTCTACTGAGGTGCTCGACCGGATGAACCAGGGCACAATCGCAGTAGTTCTCCTGGTGCTACCTTAGCCGGTAAAGCGGAACGTAAGGCACCAAAACACAGGAGCCGGGCAAACCCAACATTTGACCAAAGACAATGATTCGGAGCTGATGCATATAGGGCCAAACTCGCGACGCCGAACACTCCCTAATGTATTCGGTCTTTGTGGTATAAACCGGGCCTAAACAATGGCCTTTGTAAGAAGCCCCTTGTGTCCGGGTACATGCATTGTTCTGGCGTGGCCACATGCCAACACGTCAGCATCCTTCTCAACGGTGGATATGTATCAACAAGAGACAGTAAAAAAGGTTTACGCAGGGTCTTAATCTAAAAAGAATCCTTGGGGCGGGTCCCTGCTGCACGTCTACGCATGTGTCTCCATTGTGCTGTATCCTGGACGGGTGTAGCACGATGATCGTCTGTAAAAGAGAGGAATTTAGGTGAAAAAGTTATCATGCAAAAAGATAGTTTTTAAAGAAACCATGTATAATTCAAGATGAGAAGAAATTGCCACTTGTCTGCGTGCTTTGAGCCCCTTATATTGACAAATAGGGGTATGACCATTTATTCGGTATAAATAGTGGCGCCAGACTTGATTAGTTGTGTCTGAGGTCTTGACGACCTATTGGATGCTTTCGCTGGTCTGGGCGCCTTTAGTGTGCGGCTGCCAAGGCAGCCGCGCTCTCTTCGGCGCGCAGAGATCGCATGATATTTCCATTCACTGAAATGATGCCATGTGGACCGGGCATCTTGAGTGTGAGGGAGGCGTAGTGTGGTATTGCATTAAAGCGAGCGAAAGCTTTGTGTCCGAGCAGTGCTTGATAGCCACTTCAGAACAGAGCGATGTGGAAGGTTAAATGCTCGCGACGGAAGTTATCGGGGGAGCCGAATATAACTTGTAGTGGGAGGGAGCCCGTACAACGAGCTCCTGGGCCTGGCGTTACTCCTTTAAAGGTAGTATTGCTATGGCAAATTTTTGTTGGGTCTAACCCCATCCCGCGGATTGTATCCTGATATATTAGGTTTAGATTGCTGCCACCGTCCATCAAGACTCGTGTGAAGTGATATCCGCCAATTACTGGGTCTAATACCAGGGCGGCCCATCCTGCGCGTCGGATACTTGCTAAGTAATCGCGATGGTCAAAAGTGATCGGTTGAGACGACCAGTGGCAGGACTTCGCGGTGACAGGCACTTGGGTATATTTTCCTGGGAGTGCCACGTTGTTATTTCCCTTGATCACATGTAACATGTTTACTGTTTTGACTTCTGGTGGAAATTTCTTTTGTTCCCCAGTGTCTTGCTTGGGAGGCTCATCCTCGTCTTCACTTGGTTTATCCTCCCCCTTGTGTACGGCGTTGAGCTTGCCGGACTGCTTGAAGACCCAACATTCTCTGTGGGTATGATTAGCAGGTTTACCAGGGGTGCTATGGATCTGACATACTTGGTCCAGAATTTTGTTGAGGCCGGACAGTTCATCCCTGGTGCCTTTAGAGGGCGGCTTTTGACCTGGCCGAGAGCTTTTGAATCCGGCGTTTACTGTCGTGCCCTTCATGTTGTCTTCTTTATTCCGGCGTTTGTCATTGCTGTTGCACCATGATTTCCCGTTTCCATCTCTAACTTTAGATGTACTGGGGTCGCTGGTGCTGCATCTGGCTAGCCAGCTGTCCTCACCCGTGCAAAAGCGGGTCATGAGGTTTGTTAATGCAGCCATCGTTCTCAGCTTATTTTGGCCGAGGTGTCTGGCGAGCCATTCGTCACGGATGCTATGCTTAAAAGCTGCCAAGGCTTCGGCGTCCGGGTAGTCGACAATCTGGTTCTTTTTAGTAAGAAATCTGTTCCAAAGCTTTCGGGCTGACTCTCCGGGCTATTGAGTTATATGACTCAAATCGTCCACATCCGGAGGTCGGACATAAGTCCCTTGAAAATTTGCCCGAAAGGCGTCTTCGAGCTCTTCCCAAATTCCAATGGAGCTTTCGGGGAGGCCTTTAAGCCAGTGACGAGCTGGCCCTTTGAGCTTGAGGGGTATGTACTTGATGGCATGGAGATCATCTCCTCGAGCCATATGGATATGAAGGATGTAGTCCTCAATCCAGACCCCATGGTCTGTTGTTCCGTCGTATGTCTCGATGTTTACGGGTTTGAATCCCTCTGGAAATTCATGGTCCAGCACCTCATCGGTGAAACATAGGGGGTGTGCGGCACCCGTGTAGCTAGGCGTGTCGCGTTGTTCGGATGTTTGTTGTGTTGCATTGTATGCTGGGACGCGCTTGCGTGGTCCATAGATGGATCTTGTTGCGTCGTCCTTTGGGTGCGGGCCCTCGCATGGGTCGCGTGTTGTATTGTGAGTGGCGTTGTATGCCGCTCTATGTTGGTAGAGGGGTCGTCTATCTGGCCAGGTGGCTGCTGTGATATTTGGTTGTGGGGGGTCTGAGGCCTCTTCATCGAATTCAGGTAGCAGCTTCCGCTTTGGGTAGCTCTTGGAGGGGCGATTATCGCCGTACCTCGCTGTTGTGTTGAGTATTTTACTCCATCTGATTTGGAGTGTGTCTTGCACGGCCTTGAGCCTTTGCTTCTGCTTTTTAAGACTCCTTGCGGTGGCAACAAGACTTTTACGGGTGTTCTGCTGCTCCGGGTGCCTGTCCGGCGTTATGTCGTAAGGACCATTATCCTTGATAGAATTTGTTTGTTCGGTTTGATTATCCGGATTGCCGTTGTCCGGCAGCGGTTCGCCCTGCTCCAGCGCTGGGTCTGTGTGATCGTTATTTCTGTCGAGGCAGGATTTGGGGCGGCGCTTGCGTCGCTGCATTGACTGCTTCTCGAGGGAACAAGCCTTCGGTGCGTCCTTCCGCTCCTCGTCGTCATCTTTTGGTGCATCCACCATGTATACGTCATATGACGAGGTGGTTTTCCAGGGCCCAATAGGCGCTGGTTCTTCATCGTCTCCTTCATCGGCGTCCATACCGTCGATGTCTTCGGAGTCGAAGTCGAGCATGTCGGTTAAATCGTCGACAGTGGCTACAAAGTGGGTGGTGGGTGGGGTTTGAATTTCTTCATCGTCCGTATGCCAACCTTGCTGACCGTAGTCCGGCCAGGGCTCTCCTGATAAAGAGAGAGACTTTAGTGTCTTCAAAATATCGCCGAAAGGCGAGTGCTGAAAGATGTCCGCGGCAGTAAACTCCATGATCGGCGCCCAATCGGATTCAATCGGCAGGGGAACGGAGGGTTCGGAGTCTGGAGAGGAGTCTGGCTCCTTGGAGTCACGAGTCTCACGGAGTGCGGGGCTGGTGTTCGGCTCGATCGCCGTTGCGATCGCAGCCCCCGATGCGGCGTCCAACCACCCATCCTCGATCGGCGCAGTTGGCTCCGAATTAAGGGTAGAAGCCGATGCGGGTGCGGCCTCCAGGGCACTGTTCGCCGGCAGAGCTAGATCATGCTCGTCGTGACAGTGCGGCGCGCTCGGCAGTGGCTCGAATCCGTCGAAGATAAAGTCCCCGCGGATGTCAGTCGTGTAGTTTAAACTTCCAAATCTGGCCTGACGGCCAGGGCCATAGCTTTCGATCTCCTCCAGATGGCCAAGTGAATTGGCCCGCAGTGCAAAGCCGCCGAAGACGAAGATCTGTCCGGGGAGGAAGGTCTCACCCTGGACTACATCGCTATTGATGATCGTAGGAGCCATCAAGCCTAATGGCGACGACACAGAGGAACTCTCAATGAAAGCACCAATGTCGGTGTCAAAACCGGCGGATCTCGGGTAGGGGGTCCCGAACTGTGCGTCTAGGCCGGATGGTAACAGGAGGCAAGGGACACGTAGTTTTACCCAGGTTCGGGCCCTCTTGATGGAGGTAAAACCCTACGTCCTGCTTGATTAATATTGATGATATGGGTAATACAAGAGTATATCTACCATGAGATCAGAGAGGCTAAAACCTAGAAGCTAGCCTATGGTATGATTGTTGTTATGTATGTTGTCCTACGAACTAAAACCCTCCGGTTTATATAGACACCGGAGAGGGTTAGGGTTACACAAACTCGGTTACAATGGTAGGAGATCTATGTCAGGACCCCGACTCAATGCCACATAGATCTAGCATGTAACACTTCATATCACTTTGCGGCCTCATGCACGGTATTCCCACGGGTGTCGCCTTACCTTTACCCGGGACCGTTTGCGCCTTTTGGCACACGTATATGACAGTGTCGCTAGCATCCATATGATAAGGAGCCCGGGCTGACATGGCTAGTCGTAAACCCAAAGTGGCACAAACTTACAGGGACAGGCATCCATGACCCAGCATCGAACGTGTCGGTCATCAGCGAGTGAATCCAGGCTGTAGCACTGGGCTAGCAGGACTCCGGTGAACCGGGCTGTAGCGGGCTAACAGGACTCCGGTATTCATCGCGTGACATTTCCCCGAGGGGACAGACACAGGAACGAAGAAGGACACATGCCGGCCAGCCTAAGTGTTCCGGAGCAGTAGCAAGCTACCATGGCTCAGTGGAAACACTAGGAGACATTTCCCGGTAAGAGAGGCTACTAAAGATAAACAACTAGATGGTCAGATCCCACACATACCAAGCATTTCAATAACATACACACAATATGCTCGATATGTGCAAATACAACATGGCATCACAACATGTCTCTACGACTCAAGTAATTATTCATTAGGCTCCGAGGAGCGAGACATTACAAACATGGGTCTCACGACCCAACAATCAGAGCATACAAGTCAAAGCACAAGCGGAAGCTATCATGTCTGAGTACAGACATCTATAAATGAAAAAGGCTGAGAAGCCTGACTATCTATCAGATCCTGCCGAGGGCACAAGATCGTAGCTGAGGTAACAAGCTAAACGTCGAAGTCCACGCGAAACTACTAGTGAGACCGAAGTCTCTCTGCAAAAACATAAAATAGGCAAACGTGAGTACAAATGTACCCAGCAAGACTTACATCAGAACTATCTACATATGCATCATTATCAACAAAGGGGATGGTGGGGTTTAACTGCAGCAAGCCAGCTTTGACTCGGTGGCTATCCTAAACTACGACTGCAAGCGACTCTTTTGAGGTGGCGCACACGAGTCCACATATTCACCATACCCGACTCAATGCCACATAGATCTAGCATGTAACACTTCATATCACTTTGCGGCCTCACGCACGGTATTCCCACGGGTGTCGCCTTACCGTTACCCGGGACCGTTTGCGCCTTTTGGCACACGTATATGACAGTGTCGCTAGCATCCATATGATAAGGAGCCCGGGCTGACATGGCTAGTCGTAAATCCAAAGTGGCACAAACTTACAGGGACAGGCATCCATGACCCAGCATCGAACGTGTCGGTCATCAGCGAGTGAATCCAGGCTGTAGCACTGGGCTAGCAGGACTCCGGTGAACCGGGCTGTAGCGGGCTAACAGGACTCCGGTATTCATCGCGTGACATTTCCCCGAAGGGACAGACACAGGAACGAAGAAGGACACATGCCGGCCAGCCTAAGTGTTCCGGAGCAGTAGTAAGCTACCATGGCTCGGTGGAAACACTAGGAGACATTTCCCGGTAAGAGAGGCTACTAAAGATAAACAACTAGATAGTCAGATCCCACACATACCAAGCATTTCAATAACATACACACAATATGCTCGATATGTGCAATACAACATGGCATCACAAAATGACTCTACGACTCAAGTAGTTTATTCAATAGGCTCCGAGGAGCGAGACATTACAAACATGGGTCTCATGACCCAACAATCAGAGCATACAAATCAAAGCACAAGCGGAAGCTATCATGTCTGGGTACAGACATCTATAACTGAAAAAGGCTGAGAAGCCTGACTATCTACCAGATCCTGCCGGGGCACAAGATCGTAGCTGAGGTAACAAGCTAAACGTCGAAGTCCACGTGGAACTACTAGTGAGACCGAAGTCTCTCTGCAAAAAACATAAAATAGGCAAACGTGAGTACACAAGTACCCAGCAAGACTTACATCAGAACTAACTACATATGCATCATTATCAACAAAGGGGATGGTGGGGTTTAACTGCAGCAAGCCAGCTTTGACTCGGTGGCTATCCTGAACTACGACTGCAAGTAACTCTTTTGAGGTGGCGCACACGAGTCCACATATTCACCATATCAATACACCACTATGGATCCGCTCCCGTCTCCCTACGAGAACGCCATCCATAGCACTCACGCTTATCTTGCACATTTTAAAGTATCCACTTTCACTTGTCTATGAACTGATATAAGCAACCCAGAAGTCCTTTTCCGTGGACACGGCTATTCGAATAGATGATGTTAACCCTGCAGGGGTGTACTTCTTCATACATGTTTCCACCACTTAGCGTCTGCACACGACATGTGCTCGGCAGACTTCAAGCGAAAGCCGACGTGGGTGTAGACCATGACCTACCTAAACACTCAAGTCTCTAGTCCAGGTTTACCGCCTATTCGGGTTCCATCCATGAGGAGATCCGGCCGGAGTTTCGCTCACAGCCCCAAACGATGTGAACAGGGTTCCGTGACACCAAACGGGCGCCCGGTATACCCGGCCACGTGCCTACCGCATCACAGCCCACCCCTACGGTCAGCGCTGTCCACGGCCTCCAGCATACTACAAACACCAGAAACTACTTGCAACTCCTGGACAGAGGACAAGGGTGAATAAGAAGTCGAGCGGGGTCATATTTTAGGGCCCAATGTATGGTAGTAGCTGAATCATGGATCACAAACACAGAACTCAGTTCCTGAGGACGGCTTCAATGAGACAACCCACCATGTACTCCTACATGGCCTCTCACCGACACCTTTTACCAAATCGTGTTCACACACTTAGCTCACACACAGTAGGACATGTTCACCCGCCTCTGATTCATCCCCGATGAATCAGACCTGACTCAACTCTAGGCAGTAGCAGGCATGACAAACAAGCATGAATGAGTAGGCACATCAGGGCTCAAACAACTCCTACTCATGCTAGTGGGTTTCATCTATTTACTGTGGCAATGACAGGTCATGCAAAGGATAAAGGGGTTCAGCTACCGCAGCAAGTAACAAATATGTCGTTGTTGTCCTAATGCAGTAAAAGAGAGCAGGAGCGAGAGAGTGGGATTTTATCGGAATGAACAAGGGGGTTTTGCTTGCCTGGCACTTCTGAAGATAACATTGAGTCTTCATCAGTGTCAACGATCACATCATCGGTATCACGTCTATCGAGAGGGGACAAATACCGGCAACACAGAAAGGAACACAATCAATGCAATGCACAATATGATGCATGATCATGACATGGCAAAAAGAATGTGTTTTGGGCTAATGCAACTAGCAACAGATTAAATGAAGTTGGTTTGAATATAAAATTCAAATTCAAACTCCATATGTGATTAATAAATGCCCTTTAATTGATTTGTGCTAAACAGCAGCTATAAGTTATTCTAACATGCATGAAAATGGTACAGATGGATTCCTTGAATTTTTCTGATAATTTTTCATATATAACTTATTTAATTTGGAGTTACGGTTAATTTTCTATGATTTATTGAAGTTTTAGCTATTTTCTGGAAATAATAAATCATTTAAGAATTATTTAAATTCCAGAAAACATTTACTGCGTCAGCAGTGCGTCACCGTGACGTCAGCAAGTCAACAGGGGTCGGTCAGGGTCAAACCTGACGTGTGGGGTCCACACGTCAGTGACTAACTAACTAACCTAATTTTAATTAGAGCTTGGGCCCGCATGTCAGTGTCAGCAGGGGGGGTAATTAGTTAAAATAAACTAAACTAATTAACAGGGGGGGCTGGCCCCACCTGTCATCGACCCAGGGGGGGTCAAACCCCTGGTCAACAGGGCCTAACCCGCCGGCGGTGAGTCGCCGGCGAGGCCGAGGCGGCGGAGGCCTTCGGGTTTCGTGCTCCGACGACCAAACGGACGGAGGAGGGGCTCTACGCGTAGCTGGGAGTCGCCCGCATCCATCTGTGCAAACGGCAGGGGCTGAGGTGGCCCGAGCTCACCGGAACGGGGCCCGCGGCGGCGACCGGAGTTCGGGCCAGCACAGGCACGGGGCTACGCTTGGCGAGCGAGCGAGCTGAGAGGCTGGGCAGCACCTGCTAGTCATGGGGAGCACTAAGAGCAGCTCAGTGGGGCCAGGGGAGCACGGAGGCTATGCGTGCAGCAGCAATGGCGGACGGTGGCTTCGGTGCTCGTGGGGAACGGCACTACGGCATGGAGGGGAGCATGCTGAGTTAGGGGAGAGGGTCAGTGACTCACGGCGATGACGAGGGGACGCTCGGCGAGGTCGGGGACGGTCCGGAGCCGGCGAATTTGACGAAGATGGCCGGCGGGTCCGAGGTAGAAGACGACGGCGATGGCGGCGATGCAGGGCTTCCGGAGGGCTGTGGATCGGTGGGAAGGAAGAGGGGGTCGAGGCGGAGCTCCTGGGTGCATCGGCGAGGCTAGGGGTGGCCGGTGGCCATGGGTACGGCGACGATGACGGCGAGCTCCGCTCGGTGGTGTGCGCGGGAGGGAAGCAGAGGAGGGAACGGGGTCCAGGGGAAGAGAGGGGAGGTGCAGGGGGCGAGGGGGAGTGCGTGGCTCCCTCGGGTGCCTCCAGCGGCGAGCAGGTAAGCAGGAGGTGGCCGGAGCGTGCGCGCGCGCGTCGGGCACACGCCCTCCTGCCTACTGGCAGGAGGTTGAAGACGGTGGCGACCACGGTGGGCTGGGCCGCATAGTGCTGGACCAGCACAGGAGCTGGGCCGGCTCTGGTGGGCTGCACGGGTGAGGCCAGGTAAGTCCAGGTAAGTTCTGTTTTATATTTTTCTGTTCTGTTTTGTTTTATTAATTTATTTTGCCACTGTTTTGAATTTTAAAATAATTCAAACAATGCCAAAAACTCCTCTGAATATTTTATATTGCTAGATGGACTTTTCCAAAAGCTTATAAAATATTTCAGGGGTATTTAAATTATATTCTAATTATATGAATATAATTCAAATTCAAATAGCTAATGATTTAAATTCAAAGTCCCAAAAATAAATCCTTGAAAATGTTCAATATTTTGGTTGGGACCAGAACCCTTACCAAAATTTATCAAACATTTAAGAAGAGCCTTTTGGAGTAATGAATGAGATTTCTAGGGTTTTTGCCCCTCTTTTATTTAGGGTTTTGAGGCTTCCAATATTCCTCAATTCAAGTTTCAAAAATATAGACATGATGCACACATGAAGCTAACCTAGAGCAATGCCAGAAGCTAGGGATGTGACAACTCACCCCCACTAAACAAGAATCTCGTCTCGAGATTCAAGCGTAGGGTAGGATGAAGGGGAAACGCAAACTAGTACAATCTTCACGATCCAGGGTGCAATTCAGTTGAACTTTGATTCATTCACCATCATTGTCTTGAAGTCTTGCCTTGAAAATCCTGTCAACATGACATGGAGGGAAGAAGGAGACTCTAGAAGGGTCGATCTTCTCGAAGATCGAACAACTCACGGAATGAGACATAGGACCATCTCTCGGGTTGAGACACGAGATACACATCAAGAGGGGTGGAAGAAACGGATGACGAAGGTTCACTAGGTAGACAACGATTCCACACCTAAGAAGGTGGTAAACGATTGTCAAGGTAGCGAGGAGTTGGATTGCCATGATACCACAACGAGGCATCTTAGGGAAGGTGACTCGTAGAGATATCCCCTTAAGTGGCAAAAAGAATTACTTTTGATTCAGAGATCATTGAAACTCTTTAAACCAGCCTAAGGCAATTCTCGAGCGATCGTTTGGAGGGGGTCGGTAGAATGGCATACTCGGACTTGGATGATGTGGATTACCTTGTTGAAGACAACGCAATGGATGATTTTGCTTATCACCGGAAATGGAAGAGACCCATGGTAGAAGGGCACATTGGCGGTGCAAGCTGGGAACAAAATGCAAATGCTGGGAATGATTCTAGTAACTGGGGAAGAACCCAACAATAAAGAGTGGATTCACTGTTTGAAAGGGTCATAGCATTGCCGAGGAAACTGAGAGGAATCCCAGTTAGTGCCGATGATAACACGTAGCGCTTGTGCGTGCTCTCAAGAACTTGAGCATTTCCATATTCATCAAGGTTTACCAACATCCGTGTCAAGGATGCTGACAACACGACATACTACCATGATGAATAGCGATGGACGATGCAGATGCAAAGGAGGATAACACTTTCTCAGATTTCATCTTAGCGAGGCCAAGGAAATAAAAATCTGGATGATCGACCGAGAGACATTTAGCACTCCGCTTCTAATGTTCTCCTTGATGTGCTAGGGTAACCCATTCATAGATATGGTTTGATATCTAGAACATCAAGTAAAGGTCGGACTTCGGGAGCAATAGAATCCATAAGAAACAGTTACGGAGGTAAATCCTACGAAATCCTTATGGGGAGGTGGCCAACTTCTTCAATCAAGATACTACAATAATAGGTCTTCCGGTTGGGTGTGTTGGCCACGACATCCACTTTACCGGTTATCGAGGAACCAATATTATAGTTCTTGGGGAAATGTTCCAACCATCATATCTGCCTGATATTCAGATCTGGTTGGTGTCAGAATATTCCAGACCCATCGAGTCTAGGAAGAAAAATGAAAGTTTGCAACACAAATCGACGAGATGACGTTGCGGGATTCTCGGGAGATGAACTACGATAGCAAGCTCCAAAACATGAGCTGGTTCTGCTACAAACATGTGAACACGTTGTCCCAGACAAGCATGCCCACCTGGTAGTCTTACAATAAAACACTACCGAGTTCTGGTTGGGAACCATCAGCGAGGATATCGAAGTTCTTTCATAAGTCCGGATTAGCTCTTATGAAGATACTCCTTCTCCTTGAACAAATCAGTCAGTGGCTTGGTGTGCTAGGATACACATATGGAATGAAGGTTGCAAGTCTCCAGACCACAGAATACTTCGCACGTGTGCATGACTGACTTGCGATGATTCCAGAGGAAGCAACATTGACTTTCTCGAGTCCACGGCGGCAACTTGCATCAAATGCACATGAACTAGAGGAAGTCACTCCTTACATCCGAACATATGCTTCATGAGCTAGCATGAACAAATGCTTTCAAAAATTTCCAACACTAGCTTAATGCTCAACAAAATCATGGAGGAGATAAGGATGTTGTCAATGGGCTCAACAACAATTCATCCGGGTTTCCTTTTAAAAGGAATTCCATAGTTAAGTGAACACGGTGATAGCATTGGTCAGACCAAAGATGTAATGGTGTATGCTCGAGGGATCAACCACGAATAGGACAACATTACGAGCATCGTTGGTACTGATTTGATTTGACGATAGCCCACACTCAAATCAAAGGATTGATAAGACAATAGGTCCAGCAACTGATCACAAGGACCAATCGATGAAGATATCATCTTTCTTCAACACACACTACACAAGAATATCCCTTTGGAATGAACTAAGTCAGACAAGCTTTTATCTTCCAACTCTCCAAGTTGTTGTCCAGCTTAACCAACTAGCTCAGGGATATCTAACACCGATTCTTGGAAAGAAGGTGGTTCATAAGAAACCAACTTGATCACGAGCTCAACATAACAGTCAGGTGACAGCCTGGTGATACTTTCGAGAAGATATTCGGAAAATCACGAACCACCGGTATGTTACTAAGCTCGAGAACAATCTCGCTTTTGAGGGCAAGACGATATGATCAAATGAGTGAGGACTTGACAAGATCCTAACTCATCAATCGAAGGGTGCACCGAAATAAGGACTAGGTAGCACGATCAGTCTTAGAAGGATGATTCAAGAACCAACATGCTAAGAATGAAATTATTGCCCTTTTACTACCAAGCAACGAGGTTGCTAGGAGTATTGATTTCACACATCACGATTCACTTGTCGGTATTCCGGTTGCATCAACACGAGGGCCGAGGAATGACTAATGATGGTGAGAAGTATCACTACGTCAAAATTCATGAGAGTTGGTGCAGTTCTCATGACAATTCTGACATAAAGGGGGTAATACTCCAAGGTAGAACAGAACCAAAAGCTGGATTGGCATTTGATCTGCGGAATACAACTGCTTTGACCCAATCCTAGATATGGATGAGGTACTGGAGTTTGTTTCTCCAAGTCATTCAGGACAGAATGGCTTGACGGACCACAAGAGTAATAGGCATCGATAACGAATGCATGCATACTCTTGACTATCAATTGATAGACGAGGGTCAGAAGACAACTAAAGAGGGACAACTCAAAGGAACATACGATTTTCTGAGTTGTGGATGCATGGTTAGTATGTCGAACCAAGTTCAACATATTTCTTCCGGATAACCCATGCAGAAAGGTAGAACTGGCAGAGTCACGATTTATGAATGGAGAACTCCTCAAGAATAATCCTGTTGTGATATTTCAGTTCAACGGGGAACTTCTGCCATAAGTAGTTCATGGTATTTGGAAGAAGAAGATACCACGGACTTCAAGGACTATCGCAAATGTTACTAATATCCTAAAGGCGCTAGCAATTACTATCAACATGAAGTAGGTAGAGTGAATCTCGGGTTCAAGAACCCAGGAACAGAATACCTATTACTAAGTAGCATCACGGGATGCTTTCGAGAATGATGGCCAGAATCATCACACTGGGAACACAAATCATGGCTAAATTACTAGATGATCCCCTGAGACACCTAGGGTCATAATAATTATTCCAACATAAAGGTTGAGGCAGTAGAATACCTCAACTCAACAATTAGTGTGATTGAGCTGGCATAAAGGAGCATCGAAACCAGAGGGAAAGGATTTTGCAAATGCATCAGACTATTTAGAAACCTGGAATGACTCGGACAGCATAACGGCTGTAAATGCTCAGAAAAGACTTGAGACATTCACAAAAATGGTGGCATAACCACTCAGAAGCACAATATCAAGGTTTCGAGATCAACAATTAACATACGGAAGTAGTAGGAACTGAACTGAGACTTGAATCAACAATCTTATAAGTCTACGGATTAGTAACACGTGATCCTGATAGAAAGAAGAGATAGCCTAGTTCTTAATCCCCGCAGGAAAGATAAGATGACTTAGATCAGAAGGCATAAGGTATAAGGAGTAAAAAGAGCCTTACGTTCCATCCCACAATCAATTCCCTTATATAACTAAAGAATTTCTAGACTCAACTTCGACCAGTTTGGCTTGGTAATCCTACAGGCAACCTGGCTCTGATACCAACGCTGTCAGGACCCCGACTCAATGCCACATAGGTCTAGCATGTAACACTTCATATCACTTTGCGGCCTCACGCACGGTATTCCCACGGGTGTCGCCTTACCTTTACCCGGGACCGTTTGCGCCTTTTGGCACACGTATATGACAGTGTCGCTAGCATCCATATGATAAGGAGCCCGGGCTGACATGGCTAGTCGTAAACCCAAAGTGGCACAAACTTACAGGGACAGGCATCCATGACCCAGCATCGAACGTGTCGGTCATCAGCGAGTGAATCCAGGCTGTAGCACTGGGCTAGCAGGACTCCGGTGAACCGGGCTGTAGCGGGCTAACAGGACTCCGGTATTCATCGCGTGACATTTCCCCGAGGGGACAGACACAGGAACGAAGAAGGACACATGCCGGCCAGCCTAAGTGTTCCGGAGCAGTAGCAAGCTACCATGGCTCAGTGGAAGCACTAGGAGACATTTCCCGGTAAGAGAGGCTACTAAAGATAAACAACTAGATAGTCAGATCCCACACATACCAAGCATTTCAATAACATACACACAATATGCTCGATATGTGCAAATACAACATGGCATCACAACATGACTCTACGACTCAAGTATTTATTCAATAGGCTCCGAGGAGCGAGATATTACAAACATGGGTCTCATGACCCAACAATCAGAGCATACAAGTCAAAGCACATGCGGAAGCTTAACATGTCTGAGTACAGACAACTATAAATGAAAAAGGCTGAGAAGCCTGACTATCTACCAGATCCTGCCGAGGGCACAAGATCGTAGCTGAGGTAACAAGCTAAACGTCGAAGACCACGCGGAATTACTAGTGAGACTGAAGTCTCTCTGCAAAAACATAAAATAGGCAAACGTGAGTACAAATGTACCCAGCAAGACTTACATCAGAACTATCTACATATGCATCATTATCAACAAAGGGGATGGTGGAGTTTAACTGCAGCAAGCCAGCTTTGACTCTGTGGCTATCCTGAACTACGACTGCAAGTAACTCTTTTGAGGTGGCGCACACGAGTCCACATATTCACCATATCAATACACCACTATGGATCCGCTCCCGTCTCCCTACGAGAACGCCATCCATAGCACTCACGCTTATCTTGCGTATTTTAGAGTATCCACTTACACTTGTCTATGAACTATGCAAGGGGTCCAAGTTTCCATATCCGAGGAATCCGGCTATTCGAATAGATGATGTTAACCCTGCAGGGGTGTACTTCTTCACACACGCTCTCGCCACTTACCGCCCTGTACACGTCATGTACCTCGGCAACCTTCAAGCGGAAGCCGGGCGAGGGAGTCGGCCACGACCTGACTAACCGAACAAGTCTCTAGTCCAGGTTTATCGCCTATTCAGGTTCCATCCGCAAGGAGATCCGGCCGGGGTGTCGCTTACGGCCCCAAACGATGTGTGCAGGGTTCCCAAGCCCACCATCCGGGTGCCACTTGGTACACCGGGCCACTGTGCCTAGTCTGTCCCAAGCCCACCTGTACCGGGTGCCACTTGGTAGACTACTAACACTGCCTACAAACACCAGAAACTAGTTGCAACTCCTGGACAGAGATCAAGTTGATTAATAAGTCGAGAGGGCTTGGAGCGCCCGGAGCCCAATGTGTGGTAGTAACTGATCATGGATCACAAACACAGAACTCAGTTCCTGAGGACGGCTGCAATGAGACAACCCACCATGTACTCCTACATGGCCAACGATGTCAGGACCCCGACTCGATGTCACATCGATCTAGCCGGTAACACCTCATATCACTTTGCGGCCTCACGCACGGTATCCCCACGGTGTCGCCTTACCTTTGCCCGGGACCGTTTGCGCCTTTTGGCTCACGTATATGATAGTGTCGCTAGCATCCATATGATAAGGAGCCCGGGCTGACATGACTAGTCGTAAACCCAAAGTGGCACAGACTTACAGGGACAGGCATTCATGACCCAGCTTCGAACGTGTCGGTCATCAGCAAGTGGGTCCGGGCTGTAGCACTGGGCTAGCAGGACTCCGGTAAACCGGGCTGTAGCGGGCTAACAGGACTCCGGTACTCAAAGCGTGACATTTCCCCGAAGGGACAGACACAGGAACGAAGAAGGACACATGCCGGCCAGCCTAAGTGTTCCGGAGCAGTAGCAAGCTACCATGGCTCGGTGGAAACACTAGGAGACATTTCCCGGTAAGAGAGGCTACTAAAGATAAACAACTAGATAGTCAGATCCCACACATACCAAGCATTTCAATAACATACACACAATATGCTCGATATGTGCAATACAACATGGCATCACAAAATGACTCTACGACTCAAGTAGTTTATTCAATAGGCTCCGAGGAGCGAGACATTACAAACATGGGTCTCATGACCCAACAATCAGAGCATACAAATCAAAGCACAAGCGGAAGCTATCATGTCTGGGTACAGACATCTATAACTGAAAAAGGCTGAGAAGCCTGACTATCTACCAGATCCTGCCGGGGCACAAGATCGTAGCTGAGGTAACAAGCTAAACGTCGAAGTCCACGTGGAACTACTAGTGAGACCGAAGTCTCTCTGCAAAAAACATAAAATAGGCAAACGTGAGTACAAAAGTACCCAGCAAGACTTACATCAGAACTAACTACATATGCATCATTATCAACAAAGGGGATGGTGGGGTTTAACTGCAGCAAGCCAGCTTTGACTCGGTGGCTATCCTGAACTACGACTGCAAGTAACTCTTTTGAGGTGGCGCACACGAGTCCACATATTCACCATATCAATACACCACTATGGATCCGCTCCCGTCTCCCTACGAGAACGCCATCCATAGCACTCACGCTTATCTTGCGCATTTTAAAGTATCCACTTTCACTTGTCTATGAACTGATATAAGCAACCCAGAAGTCCTTTTCCGTGGACACGGCTATTCAAATAGATGATGTTAACCCTGCAGGGGTGTACTTCTTCATACATGTTTCCACCACTTAGCGTCTGCACACGACATGTGCTCGGCAGACTTCAAGCGAAAGCCGACGTGGGTGTAGACCACGACCTACCTAAACACTCAAGTCTCTAGTCCAGGTTTATCGCCTATTCGGGTTCCATCCATGAGGAGATCCGGCCGGAGTTTCGCTCACAGCCCCAAACGATGTGAACAGGGTTCCGTGACACCAAACGGGCGCCCGGTATACCCGGCCACGTGCCTACCGCATCACAGCCCACCCCTACGGTCAGCACTGTCCACGGCCTCCAGCATACTACAAACACCAGAAACTACTTGCAACTCCTGGACAGAGGACAAGGGTGAATAAGAAGTCGAGCGGGGTCATATTTCAGGGCCCAATGTATGGTAGTAGCTGAATCATGGATCACAAACACAGAACTCAGTTCCTGAGGACGGCTTCAATGAGACAACCCACCATGTACTCCTACATGGCCTCTCACCGACACCTTTTACCAAATCGTGTTCACACACTTAGCTCACACACAGTAGGACATGTTCACCCGCCTCTGATTCATCCCTGATGAATCAGACCTGACTCAACTCTAGGCAGTAGCAGGCATGACAAACAAGCATGAATGAGTAGGCACATCAGGGCTCAAACAACTCCTACTCATGCTAGTGGGTTTCATCTATTTACTGTGGCAATGACAGGTCATGCAAAGGATAAAGGGGTTCAGCTACCGCAGCAAGTAACAAATATGTCGTTGTTGTCCTAATGCAGTAAAAGAGAGCAGGAGCGAGAGATTGGGATTTTATCGGAATGAACAAGGGGGTTTTGCTTGCCTGGCACTTCTGAAGATAACATTGAGTCTTCATCAGTGTCAACGATCACATCATCGGTATCACTCCTATCGAGAGGGGACAAATACCGGCAACACAGAAAGGAACACAATCAATGCAATGCACAATATGATGCATGATCATGACATGGCAAAAAGAATGTGTTTTGGGCTAATGCAACTAGCAACAGATTAAATGAAGTTGGTTTGAATATAAAATTCAAATTCAAACTCCATATGTGATTAATAAATGCCCTTTAATTGATTTGTGCTAAACAGCAGCTATAAGTTATTCTAACATGCATGAAAATGGTACAGATGGATTCCTTGAATTTTTCTGATAATTTTTCATATATAATTTATTTAATTTGGAGTTACGGTTAATTTCCTATGATTTATTGAAGTTTTAGCTATTTTCTGGAAATAATAAATCATTTAAGAATTATTTAAATTCCAGAAAACATTTACTGCGTCAGCAGTGCGTCACCGTGACGTCAGCAAGTCAACAGGGGTCGGTCAGGGTCAAACCTGACGTGTGGGGTCCACACGTCAGTGACTAACTAACTAACCTAATTTTAATTAGAGCCTGGGCCCGCATGTCAGTGTCAGCAGGGGGGGGTAATTAGTTAAAATAAACTAAACTAATTAACAGGGGGGCTGGCCCCACCTGTCATCGACCCAGGGGGGGTCAAACCCCTGGTCAACAGGGCCTAACCCGCCGGCAGTGAGTCGCCGGCGAGGCCGAGGCGGCGGAGGCCTTCGGGTTTCGTGCTCCGACGACCAAACGGACGGAGGAGGGGCTCTACGCGTAGCTGGGAGTCGCCCGCATCCATCTGTGCAAACGGCAGGGGCTGAGGTGGCCCGAGCTCACCGGAACGGGGCCCGCGGCGGCGACCGGAGTTCGGGCCAGCACGGGCACGGGGCTACGCTTGGCGAGCGAGCGAGCTGAGAGGCTGGGCAGCACCTGCTAGTCATGGGGAGCACTAAGAGCAGCTCAGTGGGGCCAGGGGAGCATGGAGGCTATGCGTGCAGCAGCAATGGCGGACGGTGGCTTCGGTGCTCGTGGGGAACAGCGCTACGGCATGGAGGGGAGCATGCTGAGTTAGGGGAGAGGGTCAGTGACTCACGGCGATGACGAGGGGACGCTCGGCGAGGTCGGGGACGGTCCGGTGCCGGCGAATTTGACGAAGATGGCCGGCGGGTCCGAGGTAGAAGACGACGGCGATGGCGGTGATGCAGGGCTTCCGGAGGGCTGTGGATCGGTGGGAAGGAAGAGGGGGTCGAGGCGGAGCTCCTGGGTGCATCGGCGAGGCTAGGGGTGGCCGGTGGCCATGGGTACGGCGACGATGACGGCGAGCTCCGCTCGGTGGTGTGCGCGGGAGGGAAGCAGAGGAGGGAACGGGGTCCAGGGGAAGAGAGGGGAGGTGCAGGGGGCGAGGGGGAGTGCGTGGCTCCCTCGGGTGCCTCCAGCGGCGAGCAGGTAAGCAGGAGGTGGCCGGAGCGTGCGCGCGCGCGTCGGGCACACGCCCTCCTGCCTACTGGCAGGAGGTTGAAGACGGTGGCGACCACGGTGGGCTGGGCCGCACAGTGCTGGACCAGCACAGGAGCTGGGCCGGCTCTGGTGGGCTGCACGGGTGAGGCCAGGTAAGTCCAGGTAAGTTCTGTTTTATATTTTTCTGTTCTGTTTTGTTTTATTAATTTATTTTGCCACTGTTTTGAATTTTAAAATAATTCAAACAATGCCAAAAACTCCTCTGAATATTTTATATTGCTAGATGGACTTTTCCAAAAGCTTATAAAATATTTCAAGGGTATTTAAATTATATTCTAATTATATGAATATAATTCAAATTCAAATAGCTAATGATTTAAATTCAAAGTCCCAAAAATAAATCCTTGAAAATGTTCAATATTTTGGTTGGGACCAGAACCCTTACCAAAATTTATCAAACATTTAAGAAGAGCCTTTTGGAGTAATGAATGAGATTTCTAGGGGTTTTGCCCCTCTTTTATTTAGGGTTTTGAGGCTTCCAATATTCCTCAATTCAAGTTTCAAAAATATAGACATGATGCACACATGAAGCTAACCTAGAGCAATGCCAGAAGCTAGGGATGTGACAATCTACATATCCGTATCGCCAAGCTTGACTTCCACGCCAAGGAAAATCCCTTCCGGACACGGGACGAAGTCTTCAATCTTGTATCTTCATAGTCCAGGAGTCCGGTTGAAGGTATAGTCCGGCCATCCGGACACCCCCTAATCCAGGACTCCCTCACCGGGCGTAGCCACACTCGGTTCAACTAAAGTTGGAGAAACTGACACCCACTAGTCACCTGTGTGCATAGCACGGCGGTAAAACCAGTCTCGCGTAAGCATACGCATAATGACGGTCCAGACCACTTCATCCAACAATACCGCTGAACCAAAGTGTGACATGCTGGTAAGCAGTATGACTTATATCGCCCACAACTCACTTGTGTTCTACTCGTGCATATTATATCAACGCATAAAACCTAGCTCGGATGCCACTGTTGGGGAACGTAGTAATTTCAAAAAAAATCTTATGCACACGCAAGATCATGGTGATGCATAGTAACGAGAGGGGAGAGTGTTGTCCACGTACCCTCGTAGACCGAAAGCGGAAGCGTTAGCACAACACGATTGATGTAGTTGTACGTCTTCATGATCCGACCGATCAAGTACTGAACGCACGGCACCTCTGAATTCTGCACACGTTCAACTTGATGACGTCCCTCGAACTCCGATCCAACGAGTGTTGAGGGAGAGTTTCGTCAGCACGACGGCATGGTGACGATGATGATGTTCTACCGACGCAGGGCTTCGCCTAAGCACCGCTACGATATGATCGAGGTGGATTATGGTGGAGGGGGCACCGCACACGGCTAAGAGATCAAGAGATCAATTGTTATGTCTTTGGGGTGCCCCCTGCCCCCGTATATAAAGGAGTGGAGGAGGGGGAGGGCCGGCCCTCTCTATGGAGCGCCCTAGGGGAGTCCTACTCCCACCGGGAGTAGGATTCCCCTTTTCCTAGTAGAACTAGGAGCCCTTCCATGTAGTAGGAGTAGGAGGGAAGGAAAGGGAAGGGAAAAGGAGAAGGAAAGAAGGGGGCGCCCCACTCCCTAGTCCAATTCGGACCAGCCCATGGGGAGGGGTGCAGCCACCCTTTGAGGCCTTTCTCTTCTTTCCCGTATGGCCCATTAAGGCCCAATACAAATTCCCGTAACTCCCCGGTACTCCCAAAAATACCCGAATCACTCGGAACCTTTCCGATGTCCGAATTGTTGGAAATATGCCCTAGAGGCAATAATAAATAGTTATTATTATATTTCCTTGTTCATGATAATCGTTTATTATCCATGCTAGAATTGTATTGATAGGAAACTCAGATACATGTGTGGATACATAGACAACACCATGTCCCTAGTAAGCCTCTAGTTGACTAGCTCGTTGATCAATAGATGGTTACGGTTTCCTGACCATGGACATTGGATGTCGTTGATAACGGGATCACATCATTAGGAGAATGATGTGATGGACAAGACCCAATCCTAAGCCTAGCACAAGATCATGTAGTTCGTATGCTAAAGCTTTTTCTAATGTCAAGTATCATTTCCTTAGACCATGAGATTGTGCAACTCCCGGATACCGTAGGAGTGCTTTGGGTGTGCCAAACGTCACAACGTAACTGGGTGGCTATAAAGGTACACTACAGGTATCTCCGAAAGTGTCTGTTGGGTTGGCACGAATCGAGACTGGGATTTGTCACTCCGTGTAAATGGAGAGGTATCTCTGGGCCCACTCGGTAGGACATCATCATAATGTGCACAATGTGATCAAGGAGTTGATCACGGGATGATGTGTTACGAAATGAGTAAAGAGACTTGCTGGTAACGAGATTGAACAAGGTATCGGGATACCGACGATCGAATCTCGGGCAAGTATCGTACCGCTAGACAAAGGGAATTGTATACGGGATTGATTAAGTCCTTGACATCGTGGTTCATCCGATGAGATCATCGTGGAACATGTGGGAGCCAACATGGGTATCCATATCCCGCTGTTGGTTATTAACCGTAGAGCGATCTCGGTCATGTCTACATGTCTCCCGAACCCGTAGGGTCTACACACTTAAGGTTCGGTGACGCTAGGGTTGTAGGGATATGTATATGCAGTAACCAGAATGTTGTTCGGAGTCCCGGATGAGATCCCGGACGTCACGAGGAGTTCCGTAATGGTCCGGAGGTAAAGAATTATATATAGGAAGTGCTATTTCGGCCATCGGGACAAGTTTCGGGGTCACCGATATTGTACCGGGACCACCGGAAGGGTCCTGGGGGTCCACCGGGTGGGGCCACCTGCCCCGGGGGGGCACATGGGCTGTGGGGGGTGTGCCTTGGCCTATATGGGCCAAGGGCACCAGCCCCAAGAGGCCCATGCGCCTAGGGTTTCAAGAAGGGAAGAGTCCCAAAGGGGGAAGGCACCTCCTAGGTGCCTTGGGGAGGAGGGATTCCTCCCCTTGGCCGCACCCCCCTAGGAGATTGGATCTCCTAGGGCCGGCGCCCCCCCCCCCCTAGGCTCCCTATATATAGTGGGGGAAGGAGGGCCTCTCAAAAACCACGCCTTTGGTGCCTCCCTCTCCCTCTCCAACACATCCTCCTCCTCCATAGTGCTTGGCGAAGCCCTGCCGGAGTACTGCAGCTCCACCACCACCACGCCGTCGTGCTGCTGTTGGAGCCATCTTCCTCAACCTCTCCTTCCCCCTTGCTGGATCAAGAAGAAGGAGACGTTACGCTGACCGTGCGTGTGTTGAACGCGGAGGTGCCGTCCGTTCGGCGCTAGGATCATCGGTGATTTGGATCACGACGAGTACGACTCCATCAACCCCGTTCTCTTGAACGCTTCCGCGCGTGATCTACAAGGGTATGTAGATCCACTCCTCCCTCGTTGCTAGATGACTCCATAGATTGATCTTGGTGATGCGTAGAAAATTTTGAATTTCTGCTACGTTCCCCAACAGTGGCATCATGAGCTAGGTCTATTGCGTAGTTACTATGCACGAGTAGAACACAAAGTAGTTGTGGGCGTTGATTTTGTTCAATATGCTTACCGTTACTAGTCCAATCTTGATTCGGCGGCATTGTGGGATGAAGCGGCCCGGACCAACCTTACACGTACGCTAACGTGAGACTGGTTCCACCGACTGACATGCACTAGTTGCATAAGGTGGCTGGCGGGTGTCTGTCTCTCCCACTTTAGTCAGATCGGATTCGATGAAAAGGGTCCTTATGAAGGGTAAATAGCAATTGGCATATCACGTTGTGGTTTTTGCGTAGGTAAGAAACGTTCTTGCTAGAAACCCATAGCAGCCACGTAAAACATGCAAACAACAATTAGAGGACGTCTAACTTGTTTTTGCAGGGTATGCTATGTGATGTGATATGGCCAAAAGGATGTGATGAATGATATATGTGATGTATGAGATTGATCATGTTCTTGTAATAGGAATCACGACTTGCATGTCGATGAGTATGACAACCGGCAGGAGCCATAGGAGTTGTCTTAATTTATTTATGACCTGCATGTCAACATAAACGTCATGTAATTACTTTACTTTATTGCTAACCGTTAGCTGTAGTAGTAGAAGTAATAGTTGGCGAGACAACTTCATGAAGACACGATGATGGAGATCATGGTGTCATGCCGGTGACGATGATGATCATGGAGCCCCGAAGATGGAGATCAAAAGGAGCAAACTAATATTGGCCATATCATGTCACTATTTGATTGCATGTGATGTTTATCATGTTTATACATCTTATTTGCTTAGAACGACGGTAGTAAATAAGATGATCCCTCACTAAAATTTCAAGAAGGTGTTCCCCCTAACTGTGCACCGTTGCGAAAGTTCGTCGTTTCGAAGCACCACGAGATGATCGGGTGTGATAGATTCTTACGTTCGAATACAACGGGTGTTGACGAGCCTAGCATGTACAGACATGGCCTCGGAACACATGCAAAACACTTAGGTTGACTTGACGAGCCTAGCATGTACAGACATGGCCTCGGAACACAAGAGACCGAAAGGTCGAGCATGAGTCGTATGGTAGATACGATCAACATGAAGATGTTCACCGATGTTGACTAGTCCATGTCACGTGATGATCGGACACGGCCTAGTTGACTCGGATCATGTAATCACTTAGATGACTAGAGGGATGTCTATCTGAGTGGGAGTTCATAAGATGAACTTAATTATCCTGAACATAGTCAAAAGGTCTTCGCAAATTATGTCGTACCTCACGCTTCAGTTCTACTGTTTAGATATGTTCCTAGAGAAAATTTAGTTGAAAGTTGATAGTAGTAATTATGCAGACTAGGTCCGTAAACTGAGGTTTGTCCTCATTGCTTCATAGAAGGCTTATGTCCTTAATGCACCGCTCAGTGTGTTGAACCTCAAATGTTGTCTATGGATATTTCGAACATCTGACATACACATTTTGATAACTACGTGATAGTTCAGTTAAACGGCTTAGAGTTGAGGCACCGAAGACGTTTTGAAACGTCGCAAAACATATGAGATGTTTCGAGGGCTGAAATTGGGATTTCAGGCTCGTGCCCACGTCAAGAGGTATCAAACCTCCGACGATTTTCTTAGCCTACAAACTAAGGGAGAAAAGCTCAATTGTTGAGCTTGTGCTCAGATTGTCTGAGTACAACAATCATTTGAATCGAGTGGGAGTTGATCTTCCAGATGAGATAGTGATGTTTCTCCGAAGTCATTACCACCAAGCTGCTAGAGCTCGTGATGAACTATAATATATCAGGGACATATATGATGATCCTTGAGATATTCGCGATGTTTGACACCACAAAAGTAGAAATCAAGAAGGAGCATCAATTGTTGATGGTTGGTGAAACCACTAGTTTCAAGAAGGGCAAGGGCAAGAAGGGATACTTCATGAAACGGCAAATCAGCTGCTGCTCTAGTGAAGAAACACAAGGTTGAACCCAAACTCAAGACTAAGTGCTTCTGTAATAAGGGGAACAGCCACTGGAGCAGAATTACCCTAGATACTTGGTAGATGAGAAGGCTGGCAAGGTCGATAGAAGTATATTGGATATACATTGTGTTGATGTGTACTTTACTAGTACTCCTAGTAGCACCAGGGTATTAGATACCGGTTCGGTTGCTAAGTGTTAGTAACTCAAAATAAAAGCTACGGAATAAACGGAGACTAGCTAAAGGTGAGCTGACCATATGTGTTGGAAGTGTTTCCAATGTTGATATGATCAAGCATCGCACGCTCCCTCTACCATCGAGATTGGTGTTTGCGTTGAGCATAGACATGATTGGATTATGTCTATCGCAATACGGTTATTCATTTAAGGAGAATAACGGTTACTCTGTTTATTTGAATAATACCTTCAATAGTCTTGCAGCTAAAATGAATGGTTCATTGAATCTCGATCATAGTGATACACATGTTCATGCCAAAAGATATAAGATAGTAATGATAGTACCACCTACTTGTGGCACTGCCACTTAAGTCATATCGGTATAAAATGCATGAAGAAGCTCCATGTTGATGGATCTTTGGGCTCACTTGTTTTGAAAGGTTTGAGACATGCGAACCATGTCTATTGGTGTATATGCATGAAGAAACTCCATGCAAATGGACTGTTTGGACTCACTTGATTTTGAATCACTTGAAACATGCAAATCATACCACATGGGCAAGATGACTGAAAGCCTCATTTTCAGTAAAATGGAACTAGAAAGCAACTTGTTGGAAGTAATACATTTTGATGTGTGCAATCCAATGAGTGCTGAGGCATGTAGTGGATATCGTTATGTTCTTACTTCACAGATGATTTGAGTACATGTTGAGTATATTTACTTGATGAATCACGAGTCTGAATTATTGAAAGGTTCAAGTAATTTCAGGGTGAAGTTGAAAGATCGTCGTGACAGGAGGATAAAATATCTATGATATGATCATAGAGATGAATATCTGAATTACGAGTTTGGCACAGAATTAAGACATTGTGGAAATTGTTTCACAACTAATACAGCCTAGAACACCATAGTGTGATGGTGTGTCCGAACATCATAACTGCACCCTATTGGATATGATGCATACCATGATGTCTCTTATCGAATTACCACGATAGTTTATGGGTTAGGCATTAGAGACAACCACATTCACTTTAAATAGGGCACCACGTAATTCCGATGAGATGACACCATATGAACTATGGTTTAGAGAAACCTAAGCTATCATTTCTTAGAAGTTTGGGGCTTATGTGACAAAGTTTCAGGCTGATAAGCTCGAACCCAAAGCGGATGAATGCATCTTCATAGGACACCCAAAACAGTTGGGTATACCTCCTGTCTCAGATCCGAAAGCAATAAGGGATTGTTTCTAAAATCGGGTCCTTTCTCGAGGTAAAGTCTCTCTCGAAAGAATTGAGTGGGAGGATGGTGGAGACTTGATGAGGTTATTGAACCGTCTCTTCAACTAGTGTGTGGCAGGGCACATGGAGTTGTTCCTGTGGCACCTACACCAATTGAAGTGGAAGCTTATGATAGTGATCATGAAACTTCAGATCAAGTCACTCCCAAACCTCGTGGGATGACAAGGATGCGTACTACTTCAGATTGGTACTAATCCTGTCTTGGAAGTCATGTTGCTAGACAACAATGAACCTACGAGCCATGGAGAAGCAATGGTGGGCCAGGATTCTGATAAATGGCTCGAGGCCATAAAATCCGAGATAGGATCCATGTATGAAAACAAAGTGTAGACTTTGGAAGAACTACTTGATGGTCGTAAGGCTGTTAGGTACATATGGATTTTAAAAGGAAGACGGACAATGATGGTAAGTATCACCATTAAGAAAGCTCAACTTGTCGTTAAGATGTTTTCCGACAAGTTCAAGGAGTTGACTACGATGAGACTTTCTCACTCGTAGTGATGCTAAGAGTCTGTTGGAATTATATTAGCGATTACTACATTATTTATGAAATCTTGCAGATAGGATGTCAAAACATTGTTTCCTCGACGATTTTCTTGAGGAAAGGTTGTATGTGATACAACTGGAAGGTTTTGTCAATCCTGAAAGATGCTAATAAGTATGCAAAGCTCCAGCAATCCTTCTAAGGACTGGAGTAAGCATCTCGGAGTTGGAATGAACGCTTTGATGAGATGATCAAAGATTTTGGATGTATACAAAGTTTATGAGAAACTTGTATTTCCAAAAAGGTGAGTGGGAGCACTATAGAATTTCTGATGAGTGTATGTTGTTGACATATTGTTGATCAGAAATGACGTAGAATTTCTGGAAAGCATATAGGGTTATTTGGAAAGTGTTTTTCAATGGAAAGCCTGGATTAAGCTACTTGAACATTGAGCATCAAGATCTATAAGGATAGATCAAAACGCTTAATGGTACTTTCAAATGAGCACATACCTTGACATGATCTTGAAGGTGTTCAAGATGGATCAGTCAAAGAAGGAGTTCTTGCCTGAGTGGTAAGGTATGAAGTTAAGACTTAAAGCTCGACCATGGCAGAATAGAGAGAAAGGACGAAGGTCGTCCCCTATGCTTAAGACATAGGCTCTACAGTATGCTATGCTGTGTACCACACCTGAAATGTGCCTTGCCATGAGTCAGTCAAGGGGTACAAGAGTGATCTAAGAATGGATCACAGGACAGCGGTCAAAGTTATCCTTAGTAACTAGTGGACTAAGGAATTTTCTCGATTATGGAGGTGGTAAAAGAGTTCGTCGTAATGGGTTGCACCGATGCAAACTTTGACACTAATCCAGATTATTCTGAGTAGTAAACTGGATTCGTATAGTAGAATAGTTATTTGAAATGGCTCCAAATATAGCGTAGTAGCTGCATCTACAAGATGACATAGAGATTTGCGAAGTACATACAGATCTGAAAGATTCAGACCCGTTGACTATAACATCTCTCACAAGCATAACATGATCAAACCCAGAACTCATCGAGTGTTAATCACATGGTAATGTGAACTAGATTATTGACTCTAGTAAACTCTTTGGGTGTTAGTCACATGGGGATGTGACCTTGAGTGTTAATCACATGACGATGTGAACTAGATTATTGACTCTAGTGCAAGTGGGAGACTGTTGGAAATATGCCCTAGAGGCAATAATAAATAGTTATTATTATATTTCCTTGTTCATGATAATCGTTTATTATCCATGCTAGAATTGTATTGATAGGAAACTCAGATACATGTGTGGATACATAGACAACACCATGTCCCTAGTAAGCCTCTAGTTGACTAGCTCGTTGAACAATAGATGGTTACGGTTTCCTGACCATGGTCATTGATAACGGGATCACATCATTAGGAGAATGATGTGATGGACAAAGACCCAATCCTAAGCCTAGCACAAGATCATGTAGTTCATATGCTAAAGCTTTTCTAATGTCAAGTATCATTTCATTAGACCATGAGATTGTGCAACTCCCGGATACCGTAGGAGTGCTTTGGATGTGCCAAACGTCACAATGTAACTGGGTGGCTATAAAGGTGCACTACAGGTATCTCCGAAAGTGTCTGTTGGGTTGGCACGAATCGAGACTGGGATTTGTCACTCCGTGTAAACAGAGAGGTATCTCTGGGCCCACTCGGTAGGACATCATCATAATGTGCACAATGTGATCAAGGAGTTGATCACGGGATGATGTGTTACGAAACAAGTAAAGAGACTTGCCGGTAACGAGATTGAACAAGGTATCGGGATACTGACGATCGAATCTCGGGCAAGTATCGTACCGCTAGACAAAGGGAATTGTATACGGGATTGATTAAGTCCTTGACATCGTGGTTCATCCGATGAGGTCATCGTAGAACATGTGGGAGCCAACATGGGTATCCAGATCCCGCTGTTGGTTATTGACTGGAGAGCGATCTCGGTCATGTCTACATGTCTCCCGAACCCGTAGGGTCTACACACTTAAGGTTCGGTGACGCTAGGGTTGTAGGGATATGTATATGCAGTAACCCGAATGTTGTTCGGAGTCCCGGATGAGATCTCGGATGTCACGAGGAGTTCCGGAATGGTCCGGAGGTAAAGAATTATATATATGAAGTGCTATTTCAGCCATTGGGACAAGTTTCGGGGTCACCGGTATTGTACCGGGACCACCGGAAGGGTCCCGGGGGTCCACCGGGTGGGGCCACCTGCCCCGGGGGGACACATGGGCTGTGGGGGGTGCGCCTTGGCCTATATGAGCCAAGGGCACCAGCCCCAAGAGGCCCATGCGCCTAGGGTTTCAAGAAGGGAAGAGTCCCAAAGGGGGAAGGCACCTCCTAGGTGCCTTGGGGAGGAGGGATTCCTCCCCTTGGCCGCACCCCCCTAGGAGATTGGATCTCCTAGGGCCGGCGCCCCCCCCCTCTAGGCTCCCTATATATAGTGGGGGAAGGAGGTCCTCTCAAAAACCACGCCTTTGGTGCCTCCCTCTCCCTCTCCAACACATCCTCCTCCTCCATAGTGCTTGGCGAAGCCCTGCCGGAGTACTGCAGCTCCACCACCACCACGCCGTCGTGCTGCTGTTGGAGCCATCTTCCTCAACCTCTCCTTCCCCCTTGCTGGATCAAGAAGAAGGAGACGTTACGCTGACCGTACGTGTGTTGAACGCGGAGGTGCCGTCCGTTCGGCGCTAGGATCATCGGTGATTTGGATCACGACGAGTACGACTCCATCAACCCCGTTCTCTTGAACGCTTCCGCGCGCGATCTACAAGGGTATGTAGATCCACTCCTCCCTCGTTGCTAGATGACTCCATAGATTGATCTTGGTGATGCGTAGAAAATTTTGAATTTCTGCTACGTTCCCCAAGATGAATATAGTCATCCAATATATCGATCTTTGTGTCTCGACCATTTCGAGACTCCTCGTCATGTCCCCGATCTCATCCGGGACTCCGAGCTCCTTCGATACATCAAAACACATAAACTCATAATATAACCGTCATCGAACTTTAAGCGTGCGGACCCTACAAGTTCGAGAACTCTGTAGACATGACTGCGACACGTCTCCTGTCAATAACCAATAGCGGAACCTGGATGCTCCTATTGGCTCCTACATTTTCTACGAAGATCTTTATCGGTCAAACCACATAACAACATATGTTGTTCTCTTTGTCATCGGTATGTTACTTGCCCGAGATTCGATCGTCGGTATCTCAATACCTAGTTCAATCTCGTTACCAGCAAGTCTCTTTACTCGTTCCGTAACACATCATCCCGCAACTAACTCATTAGTTGCAATGCTTGCAAGGCTTATAGTGATGTGCATTACTGAGTGGGCCTAGAGATACCTCTCCGACAATCGGAGTGACAAATCATAATCTCGAAATATGCCAACCCAACAAGTACCTTCGGAGACACCTGTAGAGCACCTTTATAATCACCCAGTTACGTTGTGACGTTTGGTAGCACACAAAGTGTTCCTCCGGTAAACAGGAGTTGCATAATCTCATAGTCATAGGAACATGTATAAGTCATGAAGAAAGCAATAGCAACAAACTAAACGATCAAGTGTTATGCTAACAGAATGGGTCAAGTCAATCACATCATTCTCTAATGATGTGACCGCGTTAATCAAATGACAACTCATGTCTATGGCTAGGAAACTTAACCATCTTTGATTCAACGAGCTAGTCAAGTAGAGCATACTAGTGACATACTGTTTGTCTATGTATTCACACATGTATTATGTTTCCGGTTAATACAATTCTAGCATGAATAATAAACATTTATCATGATATAAGTAAATAAATAATAACTTTATTATTGCCTCTAGGGAATATTTCCTTCATCTTCATCTTGAGGTAGGCATAGTGGGGAACAGCCATGAACTTGGCCAGGGCAGGTCGGCCAAGTAACGCATGGTATGGGCTCTCAAGGTCCACCACTTCAAACCATACTGACTCTCGGCGAAAATGATCTTTGTCTCCAAAGAGGATGTCTATCAGAATCTTGCCGATTGGTGAGCTGTAAAGGCCAGGAACTATGCCATGGAATACTGTCCGGTTGGGCTGAAGCTGCCTCTTTCTGATTCCTAATTTCTCCATGGTATCCTTGTATAGGATGTTAATGCTGCTGCCGCCGTCTATCAGGACTCGGAAGAAGCGAGCTGCTCGCTTGTCCGTGGCAAAGGTGGCATCCAAAATCAGGGCATAGGAGCCGGGCTTTGGCATCACCTCCGGGTGATCAGCTCTGCTCCAGCTCATGGGCTTTTCAGACCAATGCATGAACTCTGGAGTCTCTGATGCTACCACATTTACTTCTTGTTGCCGCAGCCGCCTGCTGCATCGATCATTGGCCACACTGGTGAAGATGACATAGGCTCCATGCTCTTCTGGGTATTCGTCTTGTATTGTGCCGACTGGTCTGACCTCCGGTTGTTGGGGGGAGGAGGAGGAGGCTGCTCAGCAGGCGGGGTTGGCATGAGGCCGTCTCCCTTGACGATCCTGGTGAGCCAGTGGCACTTCCGAGTGGTGTGGTTGGACGGCTTCGCACCACTATGGAATTTGCAGGGAGCATCCAAAGTCTGTTCATATGAGAAAGTCGGCAACCAGTTGGCCTTGCTGCCCTTATGTCGTTTGGGCGGAGGCGGCCCTTCCGGCTGCTGGTCTTCGACTGTTGCCACCTGCCGGCTGATGGAAGCCGGCTACGTGGCCTTGCGCTTGTGGTTGTTCTGTTGCTGACGCCGACTGGCGTCTCCAACCGGGGTTCGAGGAGCTTGAGGAGCCACCTTGGCGGTCGCACTAACTTGGATTTCCGCCTTCATGGAGGAGTCGGCCGTGGCATATTTGTCTGCTATGATCAGCAGCTCGTCGAGGGTCTCTGGCTCATCGTAGAGGAGCTTGTGCTTGAGGAGGGTGCCCTCTCGGCACCCGGCGGTGAAGTATTCGGTGGCCTGCACCTCGTGCATGCCCTCGCCGGAGTTACAGAGCTCAGCCTAGCGCGTGAGGTAGTCGCGAGTTGACTCATTGGGGCCTTGCACGCACAAGGAAAGCTGGCGAGGTTTGGGAGGCTGCTTGTACGTGCTGGTGAAGTTGCGGACGAAGGCATCGGTGAAGTCAACCCAACTGTTGATGCTGCGGGGCTTCAAGCTGTTCAGCCAAGTCCAGGCCGTGCCCTGGAGCATGAGCGAAACATACTTCACGGCAACACGCTTGTTGCCGTTTGCTATGCTGACTGCTGTGGAGTAGTCAACCAGCCAATCTTCCAGCTTCATAGAGCCGGTGTATTTGGGCATGTCTCTTGGGAGTGTGAACCCTTTGGGGAAAGGCTCGTCTTGAATGCAGGGGCCGAAGCACGGTGGGCCCAGCTCATCTTCTTCTTCAAGCGCCAGGGATCGGTGGAGACGGTCGATCCGGTGGCGGGCATCATTCTCTCCGACTCCCTCTCGGCGGCCAATATGGTCAACGAGCATCGGGTGGTCAACAGGCGGCAGGGAGACTCACCTTACCCTGCGAGGGGGAGGAGGCGGACAGTCATCATGTCGTTCCACTGCTCTTGGGCGGTTGTCTTGGTCGCGCTCTATGGTGATATGAGTCCGACTGCGGCTAGAAGCCGGCTCCTTGTCTTTTCTTCCAAGGACGCTGCCGGTCGGCATCCAAGACGTCGTGTCGTGGTCTCGGTGGGGGTGCAGGTCATCATTCTGCCGTCGCATCATGTTGGTGCGGCAGCCGGCCTCGTTATGCTCGGCGGCCGCGTCGAGGAGCCGCTGAACACGCTCCGCCATCAGGCGACGCTCCTTGCCCTCGAACTTGTCCAGCTCGTCTGCTACCGCTTGGGCAGCTCGGATGTTTTCCGCCGGCATGGCGTAGACGGGGCGATCTGCCCCAAACAGGTTGGCGATGGCCACGTCCCGCTGCTAGACTACGCCAAGGCGGCTGGGCCCAGTGGGAGCCGGCGTGCCGCCCACAGCGCGGTCCATCTTGCGCTGATAGGCCTCCAACAGGCGTCTCATGCTGGCCAGCTTCTTGGCACCTTCGACAAGCTGAAGGCGGCGCGCCTCCACCGTCTCGGCGTCGGCGTCTTCAGGAATGGGCGCGGTTTGGTCTTGTAGTGCCACATCAAGCGGGTCGCGAGCACCTCCGTCGGAGTGCTCGCCGTGACCGATGACAAGTACCTCCGTGACGGTGCTTCTGCCGCTCTCCGCGCGAGGGAGCGGCTCATCGTAGACCACCACGTTGGTGGGAAACGCGTCAAGCGAGGCAGTGTCGGAGTCGACCAGCATCGGGTCGGTGGAGCCTACGAACTCCAAGTCCATAGCAGGCTCGCTGGCGACGTGGAGTTGGTCGAGGAGGCCAACGAGGAGGCTCTCGGGGTCGCCTGTTCTCGCGTCGGATGCGGGCTCATCGGAGAGGCGGACCTCGCCGACAAGATCGGCGAGGCAACTGGCCGCATAGGCGATTTCCGCGCCAAGCAGCGCGTTGGCGCAGACTCCGTCTGGCGTGCTGGGTTGGCTGCGCTCGCCAGGGAGAAAAGGGTTCCCGTCCAGAACAGGTCTCCGGACGACGGTGCACCTTGCCCCACGGTGGGCGCCAAATGTCGGGGGTTGGGTGCGACATATGCCAAAGGATGGCTTATCATAGTGGGAGTGAGTAGAATGTCGCCGGTGCCCGGAAGCGGGATTAGGCGCAGACACGAACGCCGGCGTACCTTACCCAGGTTCGGGGCTCTCCTAGGAGATAAAACCCCTAGTCCTGCTCTACGGGGTCTCCGCATGATCACTAAGGAAAAGTTAGTACAAGGGTGCTCCTCGAGCTGTATGCTGGAGGTAGAAGAAGGCAAGGCTAGCTCTCTCCTACCTATATCTCTGGTCTAGTTCTAATGGGTCCGAACCCCTTGCATGGGTGCCTTGGGGGATTTATATAGGCCTTCCCCCCAGGGTACAAGGGTAATATGACTGGGCGTAGGCCCAGCCGTCAGTCTCTTCGACCGCCGACTGCTGGGGCCCGCCGATCGGGGGGCCCCGCCGACTGGTCTGGTACGGAGCCGACAGGCCGTACCCGCCGCTTGGGGGTCTTGCCGGCTACTGATCACTGTGCCGCGCTTCTAATGACGCAGGCTTGGTCAAAGGATCATGGCTAGAGCACCACTGTTATGGCGGGCGATTACTGTAGCCACTCCCCGTCTAGTCTGGTTAATGGCACGTGGGGCCCGTGGGAGGAGCAGGTCGACTCCTAGGGGCCGACTCCCATCGGGTCCAATTGGTAGGGCTCTTCGCTGTCTTCCGGACTCTCGCTGACTGGTGGGGCCCGTCGTCCTTGGGCCATACAAACAGGCCGTCGTGGGAGATGGACTCCTCCTGCCTGTGGTGACGTCGGGGCTGGTATGGCAACAGTGCCGCATCGAGCGGGGCTCCTTGTTGGTACACCGCATTGTGGCCGCGCTAGCCCTTAGGAAGGGGAGGGGATGGGCTGCATTGTAGCCATCCCCCACCCCGCCCCCCTTGATGTGGGTACGGGCTTCGAAGGGGCCGCGGGCTGACTCCTCGGAGCCGGCTTCTCTGGAAGCCGCGTGGTAGGAGTCGCCCCGTCTCGACCTCACCTTCTAGACTCGGCCGTCTACGGGCAGCCGGCTATTTCTCCAGCCGGCTTCCAGAAGGCGGCTCTTTTCCTTGGCATCCTGAGGGGCACGGTCAGCCCCGATGTCTTGAAAGGTTATGGGCGTCGGGTTAGCCTACTCGTGGCCCATTACTCCGACAGTGGTGGTGGTGGATTGCCTCTTGTGTTGAGGATGAACAGTACAAGGAGAAGAACAGCCTCCTGAGGAGAGGTGTTCTTGTGCTTGGTGAACTTGTGGTTGTCCTTATCGATCCCCTAGATATGGTGGTGGCTAGGCCTATTTATAGAGGCCCTAGTACTCTCCCCAAATATTGAGCGGGGAGGGAGCCAACAACGGCCAATTTGAAAGGGGACAGCTAGTACAACTTATCCTGACAAAAGTAGTCTTCGCCTGCCAAAGGCTCTGGTGGTGACGCCGTCTTGGGCTCCACGGTGACCTCCGTCCTATTGTCCTGCTGGTCTTGGTCTCGTTGCAACGATATGGAAATCTTTGCTTGACGCCTCGGTACTCTTCGTTTGCGCTTGCCTCCTTAGCACCAAAGAGGAAATAAGGACACTGTCCGCGCTGGCGCCCGCCTGGCCTTGGTCGTCATGGCTCACATCACTGGAACCTCGCGAGGTTTGTCTTGCCTTGGTCTCTCCGCCCCTCGCGAGCTAGCCTGGTGAGACCACTCCTGAGGAGGTCTTGTGCCATCCGCCTCGCGAAGCTTGGCCCCTCGCGAGGGTCTTGAATGCTTGTTGGTGAAGATGGGCCATACGGGCCCGCTTGCAGAGCCACGCCATGGGCCGCAGGCAGGCAAGTCTGGGGACCCCCGTTCCCAGAATGCTGACATTAGCAAGCAAGGAGCTAGCTTAAAAAGCTCCGGCTTGAGGGCTTTGAGTAAACGGTACAGCCCCGACGAGCACGTGGCGAGCGGCATGGTACTGAGATTGTCCACACGCGAAACAATGAGCTTGATTACCTCTGTGGGGAGCGAATTCCAGCCACTCTTTCGGTACACGCTACTCAGTTTTGCCATTGTTAGTGCTTGCATTTCGGAAGAGGGGGGAGGCGCCTTAGCGGGGATGGAAGATTGGACCATTATGTGCGGACAAAGATGGAGAAGCGAATATGTGTTGCGGGAAGTGGACAGGTGATGATGACTACACCATGCCGCTTGACTTACGAGACACATACCAACAACGTAGGGTCATATCGATGTCGGACAACTTGCTGGAGTGCTCACAGTACTGGTACTCCCTACAGTACCTACTACTATGCCCTAACTTGCTTGAGTAGAGTACTAGTGGAGTAGGACTCTACTCTACTACTAGCACTGGAGGAGTAGTATATTCTAATCTAAAATAGTTACAAACTTCAATGCCCGAGCATGGAACGACTATGAACCACCATCGGTGCTAACTCCAATCCCCAGCAGACGTTCGCTGGGAGACATGGGACTTGCAAACGCCCGCGACGCAGTTACAGTACGTGTGTAAGGGTGGCAGTTTTGTCAAATAGTATGGCTTAAAAACGGGCCACCATCGGATGGAAATCTGACGGTTATGTGGGATTCTCCAGGATTGAGCTCATGGCGAACAATCGCCAGATATCATTACTTAAAAAAGGTTAAAACACCCGGGGCTATAACTTGCACCGGCTGGCCACTAACAATGATACTAACATAGTTGTAAAATGGTCAAAGACCGTGCGTACGTGGTGTTTGGAATTATATGCAAAAAAACTAGCAAGATGCTCGTGCATTGCACGAAACATCAAGATGCATTTTTTTACAAAACACCTATTGTGATTGACCCATGCAGGAGTAATCCCATGTGTAAAAACTAATGATATCTCGAGAATTTTATCGGAAAAATGGTATCTCGGCCATTTCATCGAAAAAATGATATCTCAAGAAACATGACAGATAATGTGAGGAGTGGGCATGGTGGTGACAGGTGGTCGGACTGGGTGGAGGCATGGGGATGGACGGCTGAGGGAGTCCTGGATTATGGGATCCTCGGGTGTCCGGGCTATGTGACATGGGCTGGACTGATGGGCCGTGAAGATACAAGGTAGAGGGCCTTCCCCCGTGTCCGGGTAGGATTCTCCTTTGTGTGGATGACATGATTGGCGTTCGGATGTGCTTTCTTTCTCTATAAACCGATGTTGTACAACCCTAGGCCCCTCCGGTGTCTATATAAACCGGAGGGTTTAGTCCGTAGAGACTATCAGAATTCATATAGGCTAGACATCTAGGGTTTAGCCCTGACGAGCTCGAGGTAGATCAACTCTTGTAACCCCTATACTCATCAAGATAAATCAAGCATGAAGTAGGGTATTACCTCCATTAAGAGGGCCTGAACCTCGGTAAACATCATGTCCCCTTTGTCTCCTGTTACCTTCAATCCTCAAACGCATAATTCGAGACCCCCTACCCGAGATCAGCCGGTTTTGACACTGACATTGGTGCTTTCATTGAGAGTTCCGCTGTGTCGTCAGCAAAAGGTTCGATGGATCATTCAAACATCAACAATGATGCTGTTTCCGGGGAAACCTTCCTCCCAGGTCAACATTTTGTGTTCGGAGGCTTTGCTCTACATGCCAATTTGATTGGTCACCACGAACAGGTCGACAGCTATGCCCCTGGTCATCAGATCAGATTCGGGAGCCTGAATTATGTCGCGGGCGTCCGAGGAGACTTGATCTTCGAATGGTTCACGGCCTCGACCATTGTTCCTCTATCCCAAGAGGGAAACTCAATGGACTTGTCATCAGGCACCACTCAAGGACCAACTACCATCCATGCCTTGGCCATAGATCCAAGGCAGACTACTTCTTCCGAAGATGGGTATCTAAAACCCATCGTACCCTCTCCTACTGGGGAACTTTTCTCAGGAGACCTAGAGGCAGCTATGTCTTTGGCAAGCCTGGAGTCAAACAAGACTCTCCCGATCATCGGACAGCCAAACCCGCCTCAGGATGCAAGCTCCGAACTCTCGAGGCCCGCATCTGGTGAGCACAACCTGGAATCTATCATGCCTAGCCCTGCAGGTCCTCGGTCCCCCATCCGGCCTTTGCTCTTAAACGAGGCCATGGACTTAATGCGATCCCTCGCCATTACAGAAGCGTCACCTCCGAACTACGCCTAGCCCGGACTAGGGGCTGAGAGCGGGGAATTTTATGTCCCACCCACCACCCACTTAATAGTTCTTGTCGAGGATTTGATCGACATGCTAGATTACGCCTCCAAATACATCGACGGTATGGAAGACGATGCCGAAGACAAACAAAGCCAAGACCCGCCATTTACCGGGCCCTGGACGGCTACCTCCACATATGATGTATATATGGTGGACACACCCAAAGACGACGACGACGGCAGGAAAGATCCGAGTGAGGACAAGCCCGCGGAAGAACCGCCAAAACGTTGACGTCAGAGACGCCACTCAAAATCGCATCGCGAAAAGGACAGTAATACCGGCACCAGAGACAATAACACTCCAAACAATGCCGAGGATCCCGAAGACCCCGTCGAACTTACGTCCGAACAGGATGATTGGGAGGAGGGACAAGTCAACCCCGACCAGACAGTCGAGAATGAGGATTCAGAAGTTATTAACTATCTACTGATCTCCGAGGATGATGTTAGCCTCGGCAACGAAGACTTCATCATGCCGGAGGAACCCCTCGAGCAAGAGCGCTTTAAGCGTCAGCTAATCGCTACCACGCGAAGCCTAAAGAAGAAGAAGTAATAACTCTAGGGTGAATAGGATACCCTCAACGACAGATGGACCCAAGTCCTAGCTGCCGAAGAATACGGCATCGCGCGCCCAACAAAGAGTTACCGGAAGCACCGGTTACTACCACAATTCGACGACGAGGCCCTCGAGCCAATACCATTGACATACGACCACGCTGATGAACCAGACCGACCAGCACGTTGGCAAGATAAAGTGGCTACTTATGCCGAACACCAGACCCTACCACCTCACCGTCAAGGCAAAGAGGTAGAAGCTACAGGCTATACCTACAACTTACGCCAGGACCTGGACAATAGAGCCGGTCAGGCCAGATCAATCTATGGATCAAGGAGGCGTGCCCCAACGCGAGACGACGGCCATCAAGCCTGGCGTGATAGGCATAACCGAACCCGGGCCAAAAACCGAACACGGATGTCATCCGAACTCGTCGCGATGTTGCCCGTTACAGAGGCGCCGCACACCCCTTATGCTTTACCGACGAGGTAATGCAGCACCAATTCCCAGAAGGGTTTAAACCCGTAAACATTGAAGCATATGATGGAACGACTGATCCCGCGGTATGGATTGAAGATTTTCTTCTCCATATTCACATGGCTCGTGACGACGATCTCCACGCCATCAAATACCTCCCCTCAAAGCTGAAGGGACCAGCACGACACTGGTTAAACAGCCTCCCAGAGAACTCCATTGGTAGCTGGGAAGATCTGGAGGATGCCTTTAGAGACAACTTCCAAGACACCTATTGAAGGAAATATGCCCTAGAGGCAATAATAAAGTTATTATTTATTTCCTTATATCATGATAAATGTTTATTATTCATGCTAGAATTGTATTAATCGGAAACATAATACATGTGTGAATATATAGACAAACAAAGTGTCACTAGTATGCCTCTACTTGACTAGCTCGTTGAATCAAAGATGGTTAAGTTTCCTAGCCATAGACATGAGTTGTCATTTGATTAACGGGGTCACATCATTAGAGAATTATGTGATTGACTTGACCCATTCCGTTAGCATAGCACTTGATCATTTAGTTTGTTGCTATTGCTTTCTTCATGACTTATACATGTTCCTATGACTATGAGATTATGCAACTCCTGTTTACCGGAGGAACACTTTGTGTGCTACCAAACGTCACAACGTAACTGGGTGATTATAAAGGTGCTCTACAGGTGTCTCCGAAGGTACTTGTTGGGTTGGCGTATTTCGAGATTAGGATTTGTCACTCTGATTGTCGGAGAGGTATCTCTTGGCCCACTCGGTAATGCACATCACTATAAGCCTTGCAAGCATTGCAAGTAATGAGTTAGTTGCGGGATGATGTACTACGGAACTAGTAAAGAGACTTGCCAGTAACGAGATTCAACTAGGTATTGAGATATCGACGATCGAATCTCGGGCAAGTAACATACTGATGACAAAAGGAACAATGTATGTTGTTATGCGGTCTGACCGATAAAGATCTTTGTAGAATATGTGGGAGCCAATATGAGCATCCAGGTTCCGCTATTGGTTATTGACCGGAGACGTGTCTCGGTCATGTCTACATAGTTCTCGAACCCGTAGGGTCCGCACGCTTAAAGTTCGATGACGGTTATATTATGAGTTTATATGTTTTGATGTACCGAAGGAGTTTGGAGTTCCGGATGAGATCGGGGACATGACAAGGAGTCTCAAAATGGTCGAGACGTAAAGATCGATATATTGGACGACTATATTCGGACTTCGGAAAGGTTCCGAGTGATTCGGATATTTTTGGGAGTACCGGAGAGTTACAGGAATTCGCCGGGGAGTATATGGGCCTTATTGGGCCATACAGGAATAGAGGAGATAGGCCAAAAGGAAGGAGCCTGCGCCCCCCTATGGTCCGAATTGGACAAGGGGTGCAGCCCCCTTTTCCTTCTCCCTCTCCTCCTCTTTCCTTCACTCCTACTCCAACAAGGAAAGGAGGAGTCCTACTCCCGATGGGAGTAGGACTCCCCCCTTGGCGCGCCCTCCTCCTAGGCCGGCCGCCTCCCCCTTGCTCCTTTATATACGGGGGTAGGGGGCACCTCTAGACACACAAGTTGATCAAGTTGATCGTCTCTTAACCATGTGTGGTGCCCCCCTCCACCATAGCCCACCTCGATAATACTGTAGCGGTGCTTAGGCGAAGCTCTGCGTCGGTAGAACATCAACATCGTCACCACGCCGTCGTGCTGATGAAACTCTCCCTCAACACTCGGCTGGATCGGAGTTAGAGGGACATCATCGGGCTGAACGTGTGCTGAACTCGGAGGTGCCGTGCGTTCGGTACTTGATCGGTCGGATCATGAAGACGTACGGCTACATCAACCGCGTTGTGCTAACGCTTCCGCTTTCGGTCTACGAGGGTACGTGGACAACACTCTCCCCTCTCATTGCTATGCATCACCATGATCTTGCGTGTGCGTAGGAAAAATTTTGAAATTACTACGTTCCCCAACACCTATGTCTGGCCCCTGGGCGCCGATGACCTTAGTCATATAGTCCAGCAACCCGGAGAGTCAACCCGCAAACTCTGGACTAGGTTCTTAATTAAAAAGAACCAAATCGTCGACTGTCCGGACGTCAAAGGCCTCGCAGCCTTCAAACATAGTGTTCGTGACGAATGGCTCGCCTGACACCTCGGCCAAGAAAAGCTGAAGTCCGTGGGAGCCCTTACCGCACTTATGACCCGCTTTTGCACGGGAGAAGGTAGCTGATTAGCTCGTAGAAGCAACAGCACCAGCGACCCAGGCATCTCCGAAGCCAGAGACGGCAATGGCAGGCCACGACGCAACAAACAAAAGCGTCGAAGCAACAATGAAGATACCGTAGACACAATGGTCAACGCCAGATTTAGTGGCGCTAAATCCGGTCAATGGAAGAAGCCATTCAAATGAAATAAAGATGGTCCATCCAATTTGGAAAAAATACCCGAGCGGCCTTGCCAGATTCATGGCACCCATGATAAGCCTGCCAACCACTCCAACAGAAATTGTTGGGTCTTCAAACAGGCTGGTAAGTTAAGCACCGAACATAAGGGGAAAGGACCACCAAGCGAGGACGATGAAGAGCCCCGCCCACCGAACACAGGGGGGCAAAATAAATTTCCCCCTGAGGTGAAAACAGTAAACATGATCTACGTCACGCATATCCCCAAGAGGGAGCGCAAACGCGCGCTAAGGGACGTCTACGCCGTAGAGCCTATCACCCCTAAATTCAACCCGTGGTCGGCTTGTCCGATCACCTTCGATCGCAGGGACCACCCAACTAGTATCCGTCATGGAGGTTTGGCAGCTCTGGTCCTTGATCCAATCATTGACGGATACCATCTCACTAGAGTCCTCATGGACGGCTGCAGCAGTCTTAACTTGATTTATTAAGACACGGTCCCCAAAATGGGTATTGACCCATCAAAAATCAAGCCTACTAACACCACCTTTAAAGGAGTGATACCCGGTGTAGAAGCCCACTGCACGGGCTCAATAACATTGGAAGTTGTCTTCGGTTCACCAGATAACTTCCGAAGAGAAGACTTGATCTTCGACATCGCCCCTTCCGCAGTTGTTATATCATGCACTGCTCAGACAAACTGCCTTTTCCCGCTTCAATGCGGTCCCGCATTATGCTTACTTAAAGCTCAAAATGCCCGGACCTCGCGGCGTTATCACAGTCAATGGAAACATGGAGCGCTCCCTTCGAACTGAGGAGCACATGATACGTCTCCAATGTATCTATAATATTTGATTGTTCCATGTTGTTTTATTATCAATCTTGGATGTTTTCTAATCATTTTATAGTCATTTTATATCTTTTTTTAGTACTAACCTATTGACATAGTGCCAAGTGTTAGTTGTTGTTTTTTCCATATTTTTACATCACGGAAAATCAATATCAAATGGATTCCAAATGCCACGAAACTTTACAGAGATTTTTTATGGGCCAGAAGGAAGGCAATGGGCCCTGGTTGCACCTAGGGGGTTCCTTGAGGGGGGCACAACCTACCAGGGTGCGCCAGGAGGCCCAGGCGTGCCCTGGTGGGTTGTGCCCACCTCGGGTGCCCCCCGGACCGCCTCTTTGCTCTATAAATACCCCAAAAATACCATAACCCTAGGGGAGTCGATGAAACATTCATCCAGCCGCCGCAGATTCCAGAATCACCAGATCCAGTCTAGACACCATCACGGAGGGGTTCACCACTTCCATTGGTGCCTCTCCGATGATGCGTGAGTAGTTCCTTGTAGACCTTCGGGTCTGTAGTTAGTAGCTAGATGGCTTCATCTCTCTCTCTTGATCCTCAATACAATGGTCTCTTGGAGATCCATATGATGTAACTCTTTTTGCGGTGTGTTTGTTGGGATCGATGAACTTCGAGTTTATGATTAGATCTATGTTTTTATATCCATGAAAGTATTTGAGTTTCTTTGATCTCTTTTATGCATGATCTCTTATAGACTCGTATTTCTTCTCCAATATTTGGGTTTTATCTGGCCAACTTTATCTATTTATCTTGCAATGGGAAGACGTGTCCGGTAGTGGGTTCGATCTTATGGTACTTGATCCCAGTGGCAGAAAGGGAACAGACACGTATGTATCGTTGCCACTAAGGATAAAAAGACGAGATCTATATCTACCGCCATATAGATAAACAGATCTTGTCTACATCATGTCATCGTTCTTATTAAATTACTCCATTTTTCCATGAACTTAATACACTAGATGCATGCTGGATAGCGGTCAATGTGTGGAGTAATAGTAGTAGATGCAGGCATGACTCGGTCTACTAATCTTGGACGTGATGCCTATGTAATGATCATTGCCTGGATATCGTCATAATTATTTGAAGTTCTATCAATTGCCCAACAGTAATTTGTTTAACCACCATTTGCTATTTTTCTCGAGAGAAGCCACTAGTGAAACCTACGGCCCCCGGGTTTTCTTTCTCATATATTTGCCTTGCGATCTACTTTTCCTTTGCATTTTTATTCAAATTTATTAAACCAAAAATCCAAAAATACCTTGCTGCAATTTATTTTATTTGGCGTTCGATCTATCAATATTTACAACTTTATCTCCCGTCACTCGCCATTTCTGGCGCCGTTACCCGAAAGGGATTGACAACCCCTTTAACACATCGGGTTGCGAGGTCTTGTTATTTGTGTGTAGGGGTTGTTTACGTTGTGTTGCTTGGTTCTCTTACTGGTTCGATAACCTTGGTTTCATAAATGAGGGAAATACCTACCGTCTCTATGCTACATCATCCCTCCCTCTTCAGGGAAATACCAACGTAGTTCCAGCTACCATCAAGGAGAATTTCTGGCGCCGTTGCTGGGGAGCACCTTCAACATATACCAGGTTCCTAATCACAAATCTCGTCTCCTCACAATTTACATTATTTGCCATTTGCCTCTCGTTTTCCTCTCCCCCACTTCACAAAAAAATGATGTTTTATTCGCCCCTCTTGTTTCGTTCCCCGTTTTCTTGCCGCATCTATTTTTGAGTGCAATCTTGTTGTGTGGTCATCATGACTCAGGAGAACACCAAGTTATGTGATTTCTCAAATACCAACAACAATGATTTTATTGGCACTCCGCTTGCTCCTCCCGCCACTAATGCGGAGACTTGTGATATTAATACTGCTTTGCTGAATCTTGTTATGAAAGACCAATTTTCCGGTACTCCTAATGAGGATGTTGCATCACATCTTAATACCTTCGTGGAATTATGCGATATACAAAAGAAAAAAGATGTTCACAATGATGTGGTCAAGATGAAATTATTTTCGTTTTCCTTGCGTGATTCTGCAAAAATTTGGTTCTCTTCTTTGCCTCGCAATAGTATCGATTCTTGGAATAAGTGCAAAGATGCTTTTATCACTAAGTATTTTCCTCCCACAAAAATTATTTCCCTTAGAACCCAGATCATGAATTTCAAGCAACTTTAACATGAGCATGTTGCGCAATCTTGGGAAATGATGAAAATTATGCTAAGGAATTTCCCAACTCATGGGTTAAATCTTTGGATGATCATACAAAAAATTTATGCGGGATTGAATTTTGTTTCTTGTAATCTTTTAGATTCCGCTATGGGTAGTACTTTTATGGAAATTACTTTTGGTGAATCCACCAAATAGCTTGATAATATTATGGCAAATTATTCTCAATGGCATATCGAAAGAGCTCCTACTAGTAAAAAAGTTAATTCGGTTGAAGAAATTTCTCTAACATCTTTTTCCTAGTAAATTGGTGAACATCTTTTTTCCTAGTAATATCTTCATAAATTTTAATCCTATGCCTTTTCCTAGTAATTCCTCTAACAATTATGGTAATTCCTATGGAAATCAATCTTATAATAATAACAGGAACACCTCTGATCTTGATATTAATATTAAATAATTTATCAATACTCAAAAAGCTTTCAACACTTCCATAGAAGAAAAGTTGAATAAAATTGATGATTTGTCCAGAAGTGTTGATAGAATTGCTCATGATGTGGAAAATCTGAAGATGAAAATTTGTGTGCCTAAAGTAGATGAATCCATTAAATATCTTTATGTTTCTATGTACAAAAGTAAGAAAAGAACTGCTATGCTTAGAGCTAAAAGAGAATTTTTGGAAAAAGCTTTTTCTAGTGATTATTCTTGCAAATGTGATGAAGATCTTAAATTGATTGGTGTTTCTTCTATTGACTCCTTGTTTAGTAAAGTTAAGAATGATGAAAAAGGGACTGGAGAAGAGTCAACTTTAGGTAGAAGGCGTCCCAATATTTCGGAGGGTGAAAATCTTGTTGAGAAAATTGATGAAAGTGGGTTTGGAGAGGTTAAAACTTTAGCTAGTGATTCACCCACTATTTTGGATTACAAAGACTTTAATTATGATAGTTGCTCTTTGATTGATTGTATTTCTTTGTTGAAATCCATGATAAATTCACCCCATACTTATGAACAAAACAAAGCTTTTACTAAACATATTGTTGATGGTATGATGAAAGCTTTGGAAGAAAAAATGGAATTAGAAGTTTCAATCCCTAGAAAATTGGATGATGAGTGTGAACCTACTATCAAAGTCAAGATTAAAAATTATGAGTGTTTTGCTTTGTGTGGCTTGGGTGGTAGTGTTTCCACAATTCCGAAATCTTTATGTGATGTGCTTGGTCTTACCGATCTTGAATCATGTTTTTTGAATTTGCACTTGGCGGATTCTACTATTAAAAAGCCTATGGGAAGAATTAATGATGTTCTTATTCTTGCAAATAGGAATTATGTCCCCATAGGTTTTATTGTTCTTGGTATTGATTGCAATGCGTCTTGTCCTATTATTCTTGGTAGACCGTTTTTACGCACTATCGGTGCCGTGATTGATATGAAAGAAGGCAATATTAAGTTCCAATTTCCTTTGGGGAAGGGTATGGAACACTTTCCTAGAACTAGAATTAAGTCACCTTATGAATCAATCATGAGGGCATCTTATGGATCTCGAACCAAAGATGATAAAACTTAGATCCTTGCTTTATGCCTAGCTAAGGGCATAAAACTATAGCGCTTGTTGGGAGGCAACCCAATGAATAAAATTTATTTTATTTTTTTGCTTTCTGTTCTTGAGTGTTAGCACAATTATGCTACTGTTATGATTGTGTTTTTTATGATTTAATTAGTGTTTGTGCCAAGTAAAGCCTTTAGGATCTTCTTGGGCAATAGTTGTTTGGTCTTGCTAAAAAAACAGAAGCTTTTACACTCACGAAATTAATTTTCATTTTTTTTACCAGAGAGTGATAAAATACCCATTCTAATTGCAGTAGATCAATATACATAATTCTCAGGCTGTCCTAATTTTTCAAAGTTTTTTGAGTTACAGAAGTATTTGAAATAGTCAGATTGCTACAGACTGTTCTGTTTCGACAGATTCTGTTTTCTTTGTGTTGTGTGCTTATTTTGATGGCTCTATGGTTTTCTTTGATGAGTTTTTTCCATAGAAAAGTTGGGATACAGTAGATACAATACAAAAAAATATGAATTGGTTTGATGTAGCACTTATAGTAGTGGTTTATTATTCTTATATTAACGGATCTCACGAAGGCTTTGTTGAGTTTTGTGTGATTGAAGTTTTCAAGTTTTGGGTTATCTTATGATCGATGAAGGAAGGATTTAATAGCCTAGGCTGGAGGATGCCCCGGCATCCCAAGCTATTATCTAAGAATGAGCAACCAACTAAGCTTGGGGATGCCCCCGAGTGGCATCCCCGCTTTTTTCCAACAATATCGGTATTTTACTCGAGACTATATTTTTATTCGTCACATGATGTGTGTTTTGCTTGGAGCGTGTTGTATGATATGTGTCTTTTCTTGTTTTATTTTGTGTTTTAAGTAATCAATCCTTGCTGGACACACCTATTTGAGATTGCCAAAATTATGTCATGACTTGTTAGAATTGCTCTCCATGCTTCACTTAAATCTTGCATGAGCTAGGACTTGCTCTAGTGCTTCACTTATATCTTTTTGAGCATGGTGTGCTTTGTTATTTTTGAATAAATGCTCTCTTGATTCACTTAGATTTATTTGAGACTTAGTAAAATTTTGAAGAAATTCTCTCTTGCTTCACTTAAATTATTTTCAGAGAAAGAAAATTTGTTATGCTCATGATCTTCACTTATATTTGTTCGAGCTTATGAAAAGCGGCACATGAAAATTAGTGCCAAAGTGATAGATATCCAAGAAGGATAAAGAAAAAGAAAATGTCATGAAGATCATTGGACAAAATAAACTTGATTTTTAGTAACAGTTTTGAGATATGATGATGTTTTATGTGATTCATGTTGATGAGTAATTATACTCTAGTAAGAATATTGGTGTTAAGGTTTGTGATTCCCTATGCAATCAAAATTATATCCTACTTTTGGTGCATTATTCGGTGTTAATTATGCTTAATGCTTGCTTATGAGATTATTCGTTTCTTGCTTGATCACTTCTCAATCTTTTTGCTAGCCTTCAGTTTGCACTAAGTATGACCTCTACTTGTGCATCCAAAATCCTTTAAACCAGTTTTGCCACATGAGTCTACTATATCTACCTATATGCAGTATTCTTTTGCCGTTCTTAGAAAATTTGCATGTGCCATCTCTAGTTTTCAAAATAAACTTCTCTTTTGTGTGTTTGCTTCGCTCGCGGAGCGATGAGGGGTGGCTAATATTTTCCATGCATGCTAGATGTGTTATTTTCAAGATGAGTGTTTATTCACCTACGGCCCCCGGATCTTCTTTCTCATATATTTGCCTTGCAATATACTTTTCCTTTGCATTTTTATTCAGATCTATTAAACCAAAAATCCAAAAATACCTTGCTGAAATTTATTTTATTTGGCGTTCAATCTATCAATATTTACAACTTTATCTCCCGTCACTCGCCGTTTCTGGCGCCGTTACCCGAAAAGGATTGACAACCCCTTTAACACGTCGGGTTGTGATTATTTGTGTGCAGGGGCTGTTTACGTTGTGTTTCTTGGTTCTCCTACTGGTTCGATACCTTGGTTTCATAACTGAGGGAAATACATACCATCGTTGTGCTACATCATCCCTCCCTCTCTGGGGAAATACCGACGTAGTTCCAGCTACCATCAGTACTCTGCACATGCCCCACTTAAGATTATGCAGCTACCATCATTATCCAATCGACCTTGTATGTCTGGTTCTCCAACTTGACAAGGTCCCACTTGCAATTGCCTGGTACCAACTCCCGCAACTGTTGCACAATCTGTGCCTCTGTCATGATCCCATTAGTAACTTTGACAACTGCGCGAAAGGAACTCTTCGCCACATGCGTCATAGGTGTTACATCCGGTGACTCAAAAAACATTAACTCCTGATAGCAAACCCCATAAATATTGACCACCAGCTTGGGGCCTGCAAGGAGTGGGCACTCACCAGACACATGCTGCGATCTACAACAATAATCATATAGCTCTGTGGTACATTCTGCCACAAAATGTCCCGGCTCGCCGCATCTGTAACACGGTAGCTTTTTCTTCTTCTGAAGTGCCCACTTGGATAATTTTTCACCATCACGTTTGTCCGATCCCTTGTTAGAACCTCCGTCACCGGTCTTAGTAGCCACAGAGTTAGTCACCGGAATGCTAACCGCCGCCAAAGCCTGGATGTCTACAGCCACCTCGGGAAGAGCAGGTGAGGCCTCCATCACCGTAGCAACTGGCTCGGTTTGGGCCACAGCAGCCGCAGCAGCAGGCGGTGGTGGAGGTCGCGGTGGAGGTGGGCGCCGACCCCTCCTCTCCCACCACGGAAACCACGGTGGTTTCCCCGGTTATACCGGTTATTGGGGCCTGCCACCCCCTCGATGAAGTTGCCCGAAGGTCCTTGGAAACCGTGGCCCGGGCCTCCGTCGTTGTAGCAGGCATAACTGGCACCACCACCAGTAGACGAAGACCCGCGGTGTTGGCCTTCACCATATGTGTCATAGAGATCGTCGCCCCACTGTCCTCGAGGCTGGTATCGCGCTCCGGCGTCACCATAGTGCTCCTGGCCGCCACCAGAGAGACCACCACGGCCGCGCCCACCATTGTGACGCGCCTCCGCCGCAGCACCTCGAGGCTGCGAGCCCCGCAGCGCCTCATGGTGCCTACTGCCACCCCGTCCCGGGGCCTGTGCAGCAGCTCTTGCAGGCGGCCCGGCGGCCGGCGACACAGCTACGGGCGGTAGAGCGCTGGGCGGAGGCGGCCCTGGCTTTAGGCCACCACGACCAGCCATCGAAGTGGAAGAGCTGCCTCGTCTCAGCCGGACGGCCAGGCCAGCACTGATCGACGGAAAACCTAGAGTCCCAACCCGCAAAACCCTAGCACACGTACCTACAGAGGTTGTTTGCGGTGGCTCCTGATCCGAGGCAGACTCATGTAACAAAGGGACGCACGTCGAACCGGGCTCATTGGCTTGGGTCTCTACTCCCTTCGGTCCTTTTTACTCTGCATATTAGGTTTGTCTGAAGTCAATCTCATTCAACTTTGACCAAATTTATAAAATTATAAACATTCACATAACAACACCAATATCTTTAGATTCATCTTGGAATACATTTTCATATTATATTTATTAGATAGTATAGATGCTAATAATTTTTAATATAAATTTGGTCAAACTTAGCAAAGTTTGACTTTCAGCAAAACCAATGTGCAGAGTAAAAAGGACCGAAGGGAGTACTTGGCGCCGCATGCCCATGTGCAATAGAGCCCACGACCTCCGAAAACCGCAGTCCCTCCTCCTGGCCCATTTGCAGCGATTTCAAACGAACATGCCTGGTCGTTTGAATCAAGACTGCCGGCGACATCTTTGGCGGCGGCGGCTGCCGCCCCGGCGGCCGGGCCAATTTCCCTTTCTTCCTCTTAGAGACTAGCATCCATTCATCCGGAATAAAATCTGAAAGAGTTGTGAGCGTACGGGTTACCTTGGGGATCGGCCCGATCCAAGGCTTGATCGGTGGCCTAGGTTTCTTCTGCGTGACTTTAATCTGATAAGCAATCGGCTTCTCCGCGTCCATTTTCATCGCCGGAGCCGCCGTTCTGACCTCCGCTTTGCCATAATCTTCGGCGACCTCATCACTCTCGCTTTTGTCGTCTTCGTCGCTATCCGTGAGAACCCAGAAGCGGCCTCCAACTCGCGGATCCGGCTTCCCTCCCTCGGACTCGGAGGAGAAATCAACGAGCTCGATCGAATCTTTCACGTCGGGACTCACCTGCACATGATGATCCACGACCACATCATAAATGTCAATACACAAACGAGATCCTACCTTAATACGGTCGTCCATCGCTAAAAAATCGCTGCCGAGGATATCGTTGTCCATATCCATCACCGCCGTCCACCGAGATAACGGGGAATGTTGTAGCCGGCCAACGATCCATTCCCCGTGTCGACGAGAATCTCTGAAAAGCACCGCCCACCGCAACCCCTCCTCCGTTCACTTAGTCACCTCGCGCGCAGCCTCGATCTGATCCAGGGTGGATCCATCGGGATCTCGCGGTGTCGCAAGGGACGACGGCGACAAGGTGATGAGCGGCTGCGGCGGTACCCTAGCGGCGGCCGGGGACAAAGAGCGCGGCCCGTCCGGCGCCTCCAAAGAACAGCCTCACATAAGCACAAAAGCTAGGAGTCCGTTTATGATTCCACTTATCAAAATTGGTAAAGTTCCTAAGAAAATGATAAAACCCTTAGGCATCTTAATTGCCTTGTCATTAATCACTAAAACCCAATGTGGCCTAAGATGCACTTTCAGGAGAGGACTTGAGCGGCGGCTGTCCCGGGAGGAAGGTGATAGGGAGAGAAGAGAGAGAGGTTCAGGAGGAAGGTCACAAGTAGAGAAGAGAGATGCGATCGAGAGGATGGTGATAGGGAGAGTGAAGAAAGAGGATGAAAAGGGGAGTGTAGATGTCATGAACTCGTGCCATATTATTTCAAAATTTGCATTTTAAACATGTTTTAACATGTCATAAAATTCAAAATTAGGGGAGTGTGGATATTTACAGTAATGTGGGCTTAATGGGCCAGACCAGCCATTGACAGGGCAGAGATTAATGCATGTCATAGGTGTGTACGACAGAACTAGCCGAAATCACTAATTAAGGAGTACTAATTGCAAAGATCACTCCAATACCCCTAGTTGTGACAAGTGGCGCACATGCAACGCTCCACTTGTCGCAACCTGGGAGTTTTCCCTTTTTCGTAGATCCGTTTATTCAAAATGTTTTATCTCTCAAACTGTGCGTCCAAATCTCGAACCGCTTTCACCGTTGGATTCCTCGCGTCGAGATCTTCAAAACTAGATCCCATGTTGATAGGTTTTGACGAACTTTTCTTACAAAAAAAAAACGGACGAAAAAACCGAACCGGGAGCACAAGTTTTTTTCCTTTCCGAAAGAGGCACGCCCATGCCTCTCACGAAATCACAACCATGCCTCTCGCGGAAGCAAAACCGTGACTCTCACGGACAAAAAAGAGAAAACGTGTTTTTTCCGTTTCGGAGGAGGCACGGCCGTGACTCTCGTGAAAGTACAACCGTGACTCTTGCGGAAGCAAAATCGTGACTCTCGTGAAAGAAAAAAAATAGAAAACGCGTTTTTTTTCTTTCCGAGAGGCACGGCCGTGACTCTCGCAAAAGCACAACCGTGCTTCTCGCGGAAGCAAAACCGTGACTCTCATGAAAGAAAAAGAAAAACATAAAACACGTTTTTTTTTCGTTTCCGAGAGGCACGGCTGTGACTCTCGCGGAAGCACACCTGTGCTTCTCACGGAAGCAAAATCGTGACTCTCGTGAAAGAAAGAAAAACAGAAAATGTGTTTTTTCGTTTTTTAAAGCACGGCCGTGACTTCCGCAAAAGCAAAACCATGACTCTCATGAAATGGAAAAAAACGCGTTTTTCGCGTAAAATAATTTTTTTTCAAAATTGTTTTTGATTGAAAAGCTAAGGAAGACCGGTGGAAAACCAAAACGTCGAAAAAACTGTTTAAAAAGCAGAAAACGCGTGTGAAAAAATAAAAATAAATAAAATTCAGAGGAAGCGCCTAGAGTGCGACACGTGGCGAATGGTTGAGAGCGCGCCAAAGGCGACCGGAGGCTGCAGGCTGGCCAAAGGCGAGCGGCCGAGGACGAGCGAGGGGTGCAATCTACTCGTCCCCTCCTTCCTCTCCTTCGGCAATTCCTTTGGTAAAAGATTGCTTATCTGATCTGGGCTACTGAGGATTGACATGCCAAGATGATGAGATTTTAATAAATAACTGAACACATGCCTTCGGTAATTTAGGGGATTTCTATTGGGATTGATATGAATAGATGAACTTGTTGTGGTGGCCTGTAACCTGTAGGCATACGTGCCGATTTCTATGCTAAAGCAGCTTGTACGTGCTCCCAAAGGCCCTGTTGTTCATGTCGTGATCTTGCACAGTATAGAGAAAAATTATATATTTTGCTGTTGGAAATTATAGAAAGGGTAACTATGTAAGAAGTCGCAACCTGCAATATTTCTACCTTCTGGTTACGTCATAGGATGCAAATTTCTTGATGTGTAGTTTGTTGTTTTTCTGCTGGTAGGAGGGAAAGAAATATATAACTGATTTTAGTTTACTTTACTGTAGACTTGATATTTGATGATACATATATGCAGCTGTTGCAAGTAGCTTTGTACTGTGAACTTGTGGTACCACATATTTTTCGAACATTTACTATAATGAAGTCTCCATTGCCTCATGATTTTCTTTAGCACATTGTCGGTATGTTTCATTTGACCATCTCTATTCTTACAAACTTTCTATTTTGAATATATTTACATTTCATAGATAAAATTATTTTAATTACAAATTCATTTTTTTATCTTGTAGTACCTTCCAGGACTTTGGCAACGCAATGAGTTTGCTTCTATGCAAGGTTGGTTATACGTCTTTCTTTTGCCAAAAATGATCAAGTGAGAGATCCTTTTGACCGTGATGGAAGAAATTGAACAATGACATGTGATATGGATAGCTTTACTTTAAAATTACATTTTGTTGGATATGAAGTTTGAAAGTTTGGTGCTATATTATATGTTGTATATATCGGAATACCCGATTTTTGATTTCTAGATGAGTAAAATACATTGGAGGTCCTAGAAATATTCCAAGTGTGTCAAGTCGGCCCTAAAAGGCGCGGGCAAAATACACATATAGGACCCGTGGTGAATGATTTCAGACTTTTAGGACCTACTTGACACATTTGGAATACTTTTAAGACCTCTAGTGTATTTTACTCTTTTTAGGTTATACATTTAGGCTCAGCTTGCCCAGGCTCCATAAAATTTCTGGCTCCGCCACTGACTGATGGATACCTAGGTTCCCATCCTATCGCTGAAGGGGAAGTTAGTAGTCTCTTCTAACCTATTTATTTCCGTCTTCACTCTCACGACCCTCTCCCACTGAATTATTGCCGCCTCACCTCCCCACCCACC
>NC_041386.1:634299355-634303759 GCF_002162155.2 Triticum dicoccoides
TATATAACAGTTTGGGACACCTAGGTGCCCAGGCTTCTTACCTCGTGACCGTCGGATCTTAGACAGATGCATGTAGTTCGTAATGGGTGCGAGTATATTAAGCGGCTTCCATATATGCTTTATTGAAGTAATTGACAAGTAGCAATAAATGTATGATTTAGGTGTATTAATAACATGCGTTGAATAGGAAAGTGATAAATGCAATTTCTTCTTAATTTATTTCATTGGACGTATAACGGAAACTCCTATGAAGGTATATACGTATAAACTTAGTATTTTTATGCAGCAAGCATGTGTGTCCTTATGCATATTATATAAATGCACGTACTAATGTTTTGGGTATATACCAACCTTTGATGTATTCTCGACCGATAGTTCGTACTTAATCTGGGGTACATCACATGCGAGTATATGGATGTTGGGTATATAATTTCCGAGTATGTCACATTTATTTATATTCTTGGGGTATACAATTTTTTGGGTATGTCTCCAGTATCATTTACAGGTATGTCTCAAACGAGTATACATGTATCAACAAAGGGTCTGTCATTTTCTGGTATATCCCCATGCACAAGTATATCAGTTTTGTGTACATCTCCAAGGAATATAAGTGTACTAGAAAAAGTATATGGATACGATATCTTAGGTATATGTACAAATGAAAAAATTGGCCGTCGGCATCAACATGTTTTGTACAAACCTAAAACACAAAAAAATAACTAGGATGACATATTATATTATTTGTCCACGTTAATTTTTATAGGGAAATTAATTGTCAGAAAGTGCAACCCAACCTTAATTTTCTTAAATGTTAGATACCTTGAAAATTAAATCATTTAAAAAATACACAAGAACATCCATTGGTTATATGATACCATTGGTATACTCAATAGGTATATAGATATACCCAATGAGTATACATATTTTTTCTGGACATTAGGGATACAGTACATTGGGTATATGATACCATGGGTATACCCTACGTATACCGAATAGGAGGTCTGTTGTACTCTTATCATCGTTGGGTATATGAAACCATGGGTAACATACATTAGTCATATGATATATGGGGTATCATACATTAGTCATACGATATATCGGGTATCATACATTTGATGTGTATATATGACAACGCCCAAAATACAGGCACCCAATACCTGTTGAGTAACAATTATACAACATGATTCACCTTATTAAAAAAAGTATATGAGTACAATATCTTAGGTATATGTATGAGCAAAATTATTGGTTCTCGGTACGCACATGCTTTCTACATACCTAAAAGTTTCTACGTGGAGTGAGTAGTAGGATAGATTTGGATGAGTGGAGGGTTTGGTAGAGGGATCAGTTTGGGCCTTCTACTGACCGTGTAATCTCTCTTGTACATATTTTTTTCTCTTCTATAAAGCTATGGTACGTCTTTGGCATATCCTCGAAAAAAACTGACGACGTATTATATTTTGGTTGACCATTGAAATAGTAGGAAAGGCTCGTACTGCATATATATTATTTGGTCACATTAAATTATATAGATAAATTAGTCGTTAAAAATTTCAGACCGGCCTTAATTTTTCTTAAAAGTTCAAATACCTTGAAATTAAATATATCTTGTGTATATACGTAGACAGACCATCTGTTTTATAGAACCGACACTAGCATGCATTAGTATAGAAGAAACACCATACAATTTTGTTTTAGAAAGGAACTATTGCTAGCAAATAAATAGAATACAATTTTTTGGAAAGCAATCGTAGACCATTGTGGTAATTATGCATGCAAACAGAATATGGAAAGCTATTATTACGTGGATTGTATAGCATGCACTAATGGATATGACTTGCCGTAATGGGTCTAGGTGCCCCACACAATTTATATATATATATATATATGTGTGTGTGTGTGTGTGTGTGTGTGTGTGTGTGTGTGTGTGGTTTGCACGATGCGCATGGTTTATTTTTGCCTTCACGGTTTATTTTCGCCTTCACCTCCCACCATGACCCCTCCATACTGGTTTTTTTCTTCCTTGTGCACTCCCACCTTCATGGCGGCAGGCGGGTCGTTGGACCACCACGTATGGGCATTCATGGATACGGTCATATTATATTTCTTCTCAGTCATACAGAGAGCTAGGCAGACTATTCTCAAATCAAGTGTTTCCATGCAAATGTAAGGAAATTCATTAAAGAAATGTGTCCTACAATACTCAATAGGTGTTGTAGAAATGAACCTAGTGCAAGAGGCACATCAATTGTGTAATATCTCTATTATCCAAGGTAATATTTACGTAGTCTCCATTCGTAGCGGCCATTCATGCGAAAATAATTTTAAAATCAAGCGATGAATCAATTTGCAAATCAAATCATTAATTCAATTAATTAGGTAGACATTTAATTACATATGCAATCAATTAGGTCCATTCAAATAGGATTTTTTTCACACCAAATGAATTTGGAAATTGAGTCATTAATTAATTGATTTGGTTCGCAGTTAATTAGGCATGAAGAAAATTAAGTAGATAGCTAATTATTTCTGTAATTAATTAATTAATTAGATAGTTAATCGCGCCGAATCATTTTTTAAAGCATTCGCGAGCAAGGACGGTGCGATGTGCTTTGAGGCCGATCGAGTCAACCCCGATCCTGGCCTCCATTGACACACTAATCTCCAGCAACGTCGCCTCCCCAGCACCTAGGACAACGAGCCGCCGCTCCATCGTCGTCAGGTTCCTCCACTGCAGAGGACGGGTCTCCCCTCTCCTCCCCCGCATCTGAATACCTCCACACCGCTAGCCCATGCCATAGTCGACCGCCTCATCAGCCGACGTCGACCGCCTCCCGTGCAGGATTGTTAAAGTATAAATGTATTATCTAATCTCTTTCATCATATTGATGTTTTGATTGTATTAACTAAAACATGCACTTCTACAAAGATACTGTACTTTAGATTGGGCAAGTGAGAATCGGTCGCCGTAACACCAAAACCCAACCTTACCTCAGCGCCCATCGCCTCAACAGGCCCATCATACCGGTCAGCCGAGATGCAACCAAATGATCCCCGTTCGTGTCACCTTTAACACGTAAACATACGTGTACGCACCATCATAATTAGCCATCGAACTCCAAAAGCGCTCCGAGGTTTACGCAAAGCACGACAGAACGCAGGGAGGACGTACGTGCGGTATGGGCGCTCCGGGTCTTGGTGTTCTCAGTGCTGGCAGCAATCTCGCTCACGGGCGATGGCCGACGTAACATGCACCTAACCTGGCTGCGTGTGCACGCAGGCCAGTGTTGGTGTTCGTCCGTTCGTTCCTCTGCCTCGTTGGGCACTGAATGCAGACAGTTGGAGGCCGGAGCATTTCGACGACAGGTTGAGAAATGGGGCCTTGCAACTGGCGGGAACTCAATAATGGTCGACCCCATCCGTTGCAATATTGGAGCACCGATGATACAAAATGCTCTGACTTCGAGATAGGCTGCCGCTCACGTTCTTAGCCTTTACTATTTCTGTCTTGATTTATTAGTCCCTCGTATATTTAGTGTCATAATTTGATCATGATTTTAAATAATAAAATATATATTATACATAGTAAAATAATATCATCAGAAACCATGTTTAAATACAAATCTAAAGACATAATTTTTTTGACACGCATTAACATTTTGTTAGTTAAATTATGGTCAAAACTTGATACGAATGGGACTAATGAACCAGGAGGAGTACATACACATTGGGTGTTTGTATACTGTGTACAGCTAGCTATCCAAATGCATGTGAGGATTTGCATGTACCATGCATGCAAACTGTCCGAGATTTCGACTTCTCGTTGAAAATAAGCATGCATGGGCCTTGCCTAGCTAGTTGCCGTATCGATCGTGGCATATCGTGACAATGATCACTCGGTGGCACACAGGATTGCCACACGAGTGAAGAAACCAGGTTCCATGATTACATTGCGTGTGTGGTTTTTGGGTCAACCTCGAACAGATCAGCATACGTACACTAAAAAAACAAAGAATGAATATGTTTGAGAGGCTAGGAAAAAACCATGATGTGTACTCGGTCGCACCGTACGTGTTGATACGACGAGCCTAATTTTTTAGAATTTTAAACAGGATATTCTATTGACATTTGAAAGACGTCAAAGAGGAAACACCAAGTCGGCTTAGAGCAACTCCAATGGGGTGACCTATTTCGTCCGCGGTGGTTTGTTTGGGTCGGTACGGATACAAAAGACGGCCCAACGCGCCGAACTAAATGGACGTGCGTCCGTTTTTCGTCCGCGGACGACCCATTTCTGGTTCATTTTTGAGCCGGATTTACGTCGGCGCGGACACGCGACGGACGCGCGCGCTCGCCTTCTTCTGTCCCGGAGCCCGCTGGTCTGTGGCACATTGGCCTCCCCTC
>NC_041386.1:634303980-634313335 GCF_002162155.2 Triticum dicoccoides
CCCCCCACCTCACAACCGCCCGCGACCAAGAAGCCGCCTCACCGCCCCTGCCACATCCGACCGGCACGCTCATCGGACGCCGTCACACTCGTCGGACGCCGGCAGGGCAGCTAGCTGGTCTGTGGGCGCCGCGACTCCCCTCGCCGGCCGTCTCCTTCTTCAACGCCCACATGTTGTTTGACAGTTTGCCAAGGTACGAAATGGACTCCGCTGACGAGTTCTTTTTTCACAATTTCCTTTGCGACTGCGATGATTCGTCGTCCAATGACGAGGAGGAGATATTGGCTGTCGTGTTGGTCCATCACCACCTCAATAGCCAGCGGTCGTTGTTCCGTGGCTCCATTCCGAGCCACCTTCCGGCGTTGAATCACAACCGAGAGAGCGGGCATTTCCTTCTCTGGAAGGACTATTTTGATACAACAAACCCTTTGTTCAAACATCACAAATTCCGCCGTCGTTTCCATATGAGTAGGCATGTTTTCAACCGTATTAGAGAGAGTGTGGTCGGCTATGATGACTACGTCGAGTGCAAAGAGGATGCCGTCGACAAGATTGGTTTCTCCTCTTATCAGAAATGCACTGCCGCCATCCGAATGCTTGCATACGGAGTGCCCGGTGATCTCATTGACGAGTACGTCCGTATGAGCAAGTCTACATGCCTAGAGTCCCTGTATAAGTTCTGCAAGGCTGTTATTGCTGTGTTTGACCCTGAGTACTTGAGAGAGCCGACAGCTGAAGATACAGCCCGTTTGTTGGTGATGAATGCCAGCAGGGACTTCCCGGGGATGCTTGGCAGCATAGACTGCATGCACTAGGAGTGGAAGAATTGCCCTTCTGCTTGGCAAGGGCAGTATAAGGGATATGTCAGGGCTTGCACTGTCATACTAGAGGCCGTGGCGTCTCAAGATCTCTGTATCTGGCACTCTTTCTTTGGCATGGCTGAATCACACAATGATATCAACGTGCTTCAGCGCTCGCCGGTGTTTTCTAGGCTTGCCGAAGGCAACAACCCACCGGTGAACTTTACTGTCAACGGCCACAACTACGACAAAGGGTACTATCTGGGTGACGGTATCTATCCTCAGTGAACCACTATATTCAAGACAATACCCAACCCTATTGGAGAGAAAAGGAAAAAGATTTTCCCAAGAGCAAGAGAGTGCTAGGAAGGATGTCGAGCGTGTCTTTGGTGTTTTGCAATCTCGATGGGGCATCGTTCGGTATCCTACTAATACTTGGAGCACGCAGAAACTGTGGGAGGTGATGACTGCTTGTGTAATCATGCAAATATGATCGTAGAAGACGAGCGCCCGGAACGTCTGTACGATCAAGGCTTTTAGTTTCAGGGTGAGAATGTTGTGCCCGAGCATGGAGTTGCGGGAATATTTGAGCAGTTCACTCAATTTCATGAAGACATGCGTGATTGAGAAACTCACGTGCAACTGCAAAATGATTTGGTTGAGCATATGTGGGCTCATGTTGACAACCAATAGATGTATCTTCTTTTATTCGTTTGCAAAACTATGTGAAGTTTTTTTATTTGTATTTGGCTTGTAAAACTATACTATTTATTTGGGCGGCCAGACTATTTTGCTTGTAAAACATTTTCATTTGACAATATGTTGAATGCAAATCAATGTAAAATTGGACGGCCAGCCGGCCACACCGACACATATGGATCGATGCGTTGGGCGCGCTACCGACGCATATCAAAAACAGAGCGGACGCCGGACGGATAGCCGACCCAAACATATAAAAAACGGACGAAATCGTCGTCCTTTTGGGTCGGCCCGTTAGAGTTGCTCTTAGTCCCTCTCGATAACTTGGCCATGCACCGGTGCACGTACGTACGTTCTTCTCTTCCTATTAGGTCGGCTGAAAATATCATCGATTATTTATTTATTTATTGAATTAAGGAGCATTGGCCCCATTTTCATTGATCATGATATTTAATACAGACAACATCTACCATGCATAATCACCCTCACGTTTGATCATTTTCTTAACAAAAATGGTCCAGATCTAATATCAAAGTTCACCGGAGGTACAAACTGCAAAGCATCTCAAACATAATAAAAATTATATCGAGATTCCGATACCATCAAACGACCACTACCACCACCATAACGAGCCGCCGACGCGTCGTTGTCGTCGCTTCCCTACAGCCGGCTTGACCTTGTCGATGACAGTCAAAAAGTTTTCACGCACGTGCCCCTAAGGAACAGCGCCCTGGAGCCAGAGTCGTCGTCGTTAAACCCTTCAATATATATGAAGCATCTGACAACATTTCTCACCCCACGACGAGAAACCCTAACGTCATCGTCCCAAGAAGATGGCAGGAATCTATGCCGGGGCTTCATTGACTATGTTCTAATGGACGAACTCAAGGAGGATCGAAGTCTGGAAGATAAATTTGAAGAACATGTGCCACCATGGTGCCATCCGTCCGAGTGCCACACCTGCTAGGACTAAAAAAACCTAAACTAAACTACTAACTGGAGTAAAGGCACCAGGATTCCCCTCCCCGCCACTGGCATCCAGAGCAGCAGGCAGAGGGGATGCGAATCCATGGGCTCACCTGTGAAGCTTGGAGGGGAGAGTTTTTCATAACCGCCAAGGGATAGAGGGGGGGACCTAACTTTTGACTGAGCCTTACCCTCAAGTTCAATGATGCCCACACATCCAAAGTTACTCCCCAAGATCGCTACATAAAACTCCAGCAAAACTACATCATAAACTCCGGAAAATAACTACTCCTAGATCATTGCAATTCCTCCAGCTCAATCACAGGCAACCCAACAACAAACCCAAAATGGTAAAAAACAGACAATAGAGTTTAAACACGGAAAATCACGTTTTTCATGGCAATTTATATTGGGGCAGGAATGGTAAATTTAGTTTGCAAGCATAATACTTTTCTAGCACAAAATGAATTGAGGCGTATTTGACATGCTCGCCAAGTAACTGGTCATCCTCGGCGAATACAACTTGCCATGAGAAACGTTCGATTTACCATGCCAAAAAATCTGATGTTCGCTGGATATTCAGGTCCAGAACAATAACTATAACAGAGAACTCCATCTCAACTACTTCATTACAGCCACGATCACACCAAAATCCCTGCAAAAAAAATAATTTCACCAAAAAAATGTCCAGCTTCACAACTTCTTCATAAACGCTCACCAACATGTTAGAGCATCTCTAGAAGACCCCGCATAAGTGGTCAAACCCGCAAATTTTTTGCGTTTTACAGTTTTGGACAAAAAAAGTGTCCAGAACAGAAACCGTAAAAGTGGTCCAACCCGTAAAATTTTTAAGGGCCACCGCAAATGCACACCTGAAACCCTTATCTTTGGAGATTGGAAGGCCGAATTTAGGGGCCCCGTATACCGGTCAAACCTCGTCGGAGCAAACACGCCGCCGCGGAGTTTGCCGGAATCCGCCCTAAACTCGCCGGAATTCATCACCGCACATCGAAAAAGGCTGCTAGACGCCGCAATCGATCGCCGCCGGTTCGAATTGGACGAGCTCGACATCGTCGTGGCCTCCCATGACCTCAACATGGCCGCCGGAATCCTCCCAACGCGGCAGACAAAGGGGCACGACTCGCTTGGCAATAGAGCAAGGCGCGGACGACAGAGGCGATGGGGCATGGCCGGCAAGGCTGAGCGCGGACGACGGAGGCGACTGGGCATGGCCGGCGAGGCTGGGCGCGACCGGTGCGGTGATGGGGCGCGACCAGCAGGGACGGGGCGCGACCTATGGGCGATGGGCGCGGCCGACGGGCGACGGGGCATGGCCTGTGGGCGACGGGGCGCGACCGGCGTGGCCGGCGCGGCCGACGGGAGGAAGGGGCAGCAACGGCTATGGAGAAGTTGTAAGCACGCAAGGGGGGTAAGTATGGAGAGGGGGCATCACATACTCTAAGGAAGTATGGGGGTAAGTATGGAGAGGCAAGGCCTTAGCTATGGAGAAGTTGTATGCACGCAAGGTTTACGAGTTCAGGCCCTTCTCGGAGGAAGTAATAGCCCTACGTCTCGGAGCCCGGAGGCGGTCGACTGGATTATGTGAGTATGAGTTACAGAGGTGCGAACCCTTGTTTCGGAGGAGGGGGGGTGGCTTATATAGAGTGCGCTAGGACCCCGGCCAGCCCACGTTACAAAGGGTTCAATGTACATTAAGCGCGTTACTGGTAACGCTAGTAATAAAGTGCTATAATGACCATAAAAGCTACTTAATGACCGACCATTAGCGTGTGGAGTGACTTTAGGTCTCCTGGCCGTCGAGTGGTTAGATCTTGGTCGAGTGATTGCTTCTTGGTCGAGTGTCTTCGAGTCTGTCGAGTGGAACACCTCCAAGTCGATTGAAAGGTGATTTCTTCTAGAGATGTCCTTGGGTAGGGTAGTTAGGACAGGCCCATGACCCTACCCTAGGTACATAGCTTCATCATTAGCCCCCGAATGGATCAAGGTTTGAGTGGGGAAGGAATTGAGAACTTCTTCGACTCGTTTTTCATGCCGTGAGCATATCTTGTTTCGGATCAACGGACCTGAGAGAAGACAGCAACTTCCTTTTCAGTCGCCTTGATCCATTCTTAATTCTTCGTCGAGTGAGTTTCTTTATTTGTAAGGCTCTGAGTGACGGTGCAGAGGAGATCTTTGGTCTGACAAGTTGTTTGCTGCCCGCAGATTTCGTGGGATCTGAATTTTTGGGAAGCGCGCGGGATGGGGGAGGCCGCAGTAATCGGGTGGGATAGAGCGGAGCCGCCTCGATCCCCGTGCCGCCTTTTTCACCACGTATCGCGCACGCGATCGTTACGGGATTTGACAGAGCCACCTGGGCCTACCCGTCAGCCACTCGGAAGCGGCCCCATATAAGGCGTTGGACCAGAGTCTCCCGACCAGTGCGTTCCCATTTCCTCTTCTCCTCTTCACGCCCCTCCGCCGCGCTCGCTCTCGCCCCAGCATCACCGCTCCGTACACGTCTCGCCGGTGAAAATGGGGAAGGAGAAGACGGCAGCTCTGGAGCGGGCAAAGAAGGCGACGGCGAGGTCGAAGGGGAAGGCGACTAGCCGGGGCGGATCTTCCTCGCGGACCGGCCTGCCGAAGGGCTGGATCCAGGGCGACTGGATCCACTCGAAGATCTCCCAAGAAGACCTCGACGACCTGGCTGAAGGGGGGCTGATCCCCTATGACTTGGCGCGGCTTCTGGGGAAGGAAACTAAGCCGCAACCTCAGGAGGGTGAGCGTGTTCTTCTTGCCACCCACGTCGACCGTGGGTTTTCCTTGCCTCCTCACCCTTTCTTTCGAGGGTTTCTGAACTTCTTTGGGGCACAACTCCACCATTTTACCCCGAACTCAATCGTTTATCTCGCCGCTTTCATTTCTTTGTGCGAGAATTTCTTGGGTTGTCGGCCTCACTGGGGTCTGTTCAAGCATATTTTCACTTGTCGCTCCCAGACAGTGAAAAAGGCCAACCCGAGTGACGAGAGGACCCAAGTGATTCAGATGTGTGGGGTTCTTGGCATCCAGATGAGAAGGAAAAGCTACTTTCCGGCCATGATTCTTCCTGACTCAGTTCGTGGATGGCAGTCGACTTGGTTTTACTGTAAAGACCAGTCAACGCCAGGGCAATCGACTGGCCTCCCTCCCTTTACCATGGACCGAGTGGAGAAACCCTCCCCTTTGAAGGTGCTCCCGGAGGAGAAGGCGGACGTGAAGGTGTTGTTCAGTCGCGTGGTCCAGCTTATTCGTGACGGGGTCACTGGTATGGATCTCTTGGAGGTCTTCCTTCAGCGGCGCATCCAGCCTCTTCAAGCTCGAGACCATCCGATGTGGATGTATTCGGGTCTTGAAGACTCCACTCGGATCCACCCAGAGGAGGTCGACGACGACACACTGGAGAAGTGGCTGTCGGGCATTACCGGGAACAAGGACAATCCTAGGGGAGCCAGGAGAGTTCCCCCATTCGACCAGTCTCATGCACCAGAGCAGGTCTGATTCTGAGTTTTTGCTTGTAATCTGAGTTCACTCGCGCAGCTGTCTATATTGCGTCGACTGACTTTGTTCTCCCTGCTTTCTTTCAGGCCATTATTGAAATGTATTCGATGACAAATGGGGAGCAAGAGCAAGCACTGGAAGGCGAGGCGAGTGGCGGCGACAGTGGCGAATGGACTTCCGATGGTGAAGGAGATGGAGGAAGCGACGACTGAAGTGATGGAGAAGAAGTCGAGTCGCCTCCTCGCAAGGAGAGGCAATCCAAGCTCGACCAAGAACGGCCGAGTTCCCGCGACAAGGCAACCACTCCGGCAGGTCAGTCTTTGAAGCGTCCTCGGATCTCTTCACCAACTCCGACTGAGAAGGCGCCAAAGCAACCCAAAGTTGCAGAGCCGAGGACTCGGAAGGCGTTGCCGAAGATCAAGATTGATATCCCCGTCGCCTCCACGTGAGTGTCTCTCTTTGTATTCACTCGACGCTCCGTGCTGTTTGTTTTTCTTGTTTTAACTGGACGAACTTTGGAATTGTCAGCGCTGCCACTTCTGGGACCTCAGCTTATAGGGATGATGATGAGGTGATGGAGGATGCGGTCACTTCTAATCTGGGTATGGTTTCTGTCATACTATCTTTATTCGGTCGATTCAACTGCAATGTGCATCATTGGGTGACGTGATTTTGGTAATTGAACTTTGCACAGCTCCCAACATTATTGACCTCCCTGATGATGATGAAGAGTCCGAGAGGCCTTTGACGAGGAAGAATAGGCGAGCTCCTGTAAGTGAGGCGCTACAGTCGACGCCGAGGGTGGAACCAGTCGTTCAGGACACTGGCGACGTCAATCGGGGTTCTGTTACCTTCGCCGAGCCACTGTCGAGCGCCTTGCCTTCTTCGTCGACTGCTCGGGCCCCTGTCGACCCGCCTTCAGTTTTTGCGACCCATCATGTCCCAAAGGACGAGGTGAATGCTGCTAGGGAAGCCATACGCCAGGCGGGCATTATGATGGAGAAGATGAAGACGGTGCGGGACGCCAGCCAAGCCGCCTATGATGCCAGCTCGGCTCTCCAGAGCAACGTTCAGGTTAGTAGGTCGCCGCTTGTTCTGTTAGGATATGCTATCTGAAGACTCTTTCTGAAAATCTTTTCATCTGTACACCCACTGGGTGTGTTGATTGAATTTTTTGGACTAGTGGGGGCACGCTGAGTGCACCCACTAGGTGTGGTCCCCGAGACTACGGTGGACTGCCGGCAGTCGACTGTAGTCTTTGTATTTTGTCAAATGTATAAATAGGTTGTCTCTTCCACTCGGTCTGGTTGAGTGGGATCAGAACCGGTGGGGGCACGCAAAGTGCACCCACTGGGTGTAGTCCCCGAGACTATGGTGGACTGCTGGCAGTCGACTGTAGTCTGATTTCTACTTTCTCTCTTTCTGCCTCTTTTTTTTTGGACTCGACTTCGGCAGGCCGGTCGAGTGGGATCAGAACCGGTGGGGGCACGCAAAGTGCACCCACTGGGTGTAGTCCCCGAGACTATGGTGGACTGCGAGCAGTCGACCGTAGTCTTAGTATTTATTGCCTTTGTTGCTTTTTGCTGTAAAATAACTTCTCCCCTTTGATTTCAGAAATCTTGTGATCTTGGAGCTCGCTTTGCTGACTTGGAGAAGCAGCAGATTCAACTAAACCTTGACTTGGAGCTGGCCAGGATAGAGCTACAAAAGGTCAGAGACGGCGCCGCTGGTAAGACGAGTTTGTCGACTGGTCAGTTTTAGGCTCGAGTACCCTTCTGCTATTTCTGAATCAATCGTCATTTCTTTGCAGAAAAACTGAGAGAAGCTCTGGCACAGAAGGATGAGGATTTGGCTGCTGCTCGTAAGAGGCTGACGACAGGACCGCTCTGGCCGAACAGAAGCTGGCTTCGGTCGGCCAGTTGGAAGAAGAGAATACCAGGCTGAAGACCGCTCTGAATGACTCCAACAAGGAGTGCTCGCGCTGGAAGAAGGCGAATCTCGTCCAGGGCGAAAAAATGGAAAGCATTGCTCGCAGGAGGGATGATCTAGAGAGCTATCTGAGAAGTCTTGCCAAGAAGTTGTTCATCAAGCTTGAAGGTGCACATTCTGTTCCGACTGATTTCTTTTTTATGTCGACTCAGTGTACGAAACTTGACTTATCCTTGGGATCGTGAATGCAGAGTTTTGCCAGAACTTTGAAGAGGAGACTGGGCGGATCGAACCAGGTTTGGATCCAATCAACTCTCCCGTGAAAGACGAAACTGCCATGAATCTGCTCCGTCTGGAATCTCGCATCGACAGTGCCGTGGACTACTTGGCTCGACTGAAGGTCGCCATGTCACGGATCGATCCGGCACTTTGGCCAGAGGCCACACTCCAAAACGATCTTGAGTCTCTAATGACTCGTCTTAACGGAATCCCTGACCGAGTGCAGGAGTGGAAGAAGTCTTCTGCTCGGTGTGGCGCTGATGTGGCTCTATCTTTGGTTCATGTCCATTGCAAGGAGGCGCGACAAGATAAGCTAGCCCCAATCAAGGTCGCCAACACCCAGAAGCACGACTTCCGATCTTTTATGGAGACTTTCATTGCTGCCGCCACTCGGATTGCCGATGGCGTCGACCTGGATGAGTTCGTCGAGCTTGCCAGCCCTCCTCCCGCGGAGTGAACAAACTCTTATGTCCCACCTTAAATTTGCCTCGGAATGCCGAGTGGTTTTTGTAACCGTTAAACTTTTTCGGGCTGCATGCCCGAGTACTTCGATCTGTGATCCGGAAACTTTGAAATTTATCTGAACTTGGTTTACCGTTGAATATCTTTGTGAATCTCCTGCTGAGTGGACCCATTCTTCATTCGAGACAATTTTTGTATCTACAGCGCAGCTCCGAAGGAGAGGGAAGCAGGCGACCCATGTCTTGTCGCCCTTGTGGGTCGGCGATGGAGTGCGCATCGTATTTGTGGCGAAGCTCTCTAGGGGAAGGCGGCGGTCGACCCACACTTTGTTACTGCAGAGCGGGACGGAGCGCACATTGTATTTGTGGCGAAGCTCTCTAGGAGAAGGTGGCAGTCGACCTGTACTTCGTTACTGTAGAGTGGGATGAATCGCGCATTGTATTTGTGGCGAAGCTCCCTAGGAGAGGGTGGCAGTCGACCTGCCCCTCGTCGTCCTTGAGGATTGAGATGTGTTTCGTACTTAGGCGAGTGTCGGACTGCAGCTAAGTCTCCAAGTGGGAGAACTTAGGCGAGTGCTGGACTGCAGCTAAGCCCCCGAGTGGGAGGATTGCTATCCACTCGGTAGGATTTTTTCAAACTTAGGCGAGTGTCGGACTGCAGCTAAGTCTCCAAGTGAGAGGACTTAG
>NC_041386.1:634313918-634322457 GCF_002162155.2 Triticum dicoccoides
GAGTGCCGGACTGCAGCTAAGTCTCTAAGTGAGAGAACTTAGGCGAGTACAGGACTGCAGCTAAGTTCCCGAGTGGGAGGATTGCTCTCCACTCGGTAGGATTTTTTCAAACTTAGGCGAGTGCCAGACTGCAGCTAAGTCTCTAAGTGAGAGAACTTAGGCGAGTACTGGACTGCAGCTAAGCTCCCGAGTGGGAGGGTTGCTCTCCACTCGGTAGGATTTTTTCAAACTTAGGCGAGTGCCGGACTGCAGCTAAGTCTCTAAGTGAGAGAACTTAGGCGAGTACTGGACTGTGGCTAAGCCCCTGAGTGGGAGGATTGCTCTCCACTTGGTAGGATTTTTTAAAACTTAGGCGAAACAGATTCGCAGCTAAGCCCCCGAGTGGGAGGCTGGCTCGCCACTCGGTAGGAAATTGTTTTTACAAACTTAGGCGAAGCGGATCCGCAGCTAAGCCACCCACTGGGGGATTTCTTACGTAAACAAAAACAATAATAATCACTGGGAAAATTATAACGCTCTTGTCTTTGCTAAATAAACTACAGGAGTTTTTCTCATTACATTTCATCTGAGTGAGAATTTAAGTAAAAAAGGGGCGGAGTAGCTCCGCATTCCAGGCTCGTGGCTCATCAATCTGGCGATCGACATTGTAGAGGTGATATGCTCCGTTATGGAGGAGTCTGGTGACTATGAAGGGGCCTTCCCAAGTAGGAGCGAGCTTGTGAGGTTTCTACTGATCCACTCGGAGGACTAAGTCTCCTTCTTGGAAGGCTCGGCTCTTCACGTTTCTGGCATGAAATCGACGCAAGTCTTGCTGATAGATGGTCGATCGAGAAGGCCATTTCTCTTTCTTCTTCTAGGAGGTCGACTGTGTCCTGCCGGGCTTGTTCTGCTTCATCTTCAGAGTAGAGCTCGACTCGGGGAGCGTTGTGAAGCAGGTCACTCGGTAAGACTGCCTCGGCTCCGTAGACCAGAAAGAATGGAGTTCTTCCGGTCGATCGATTCGGGGTTGTCCTCAATCCCCAAAGGACTGATGGAAGCTCGTCGACCCATGCACCTGCTGCGTGCTTGAGATCGCGCATCAATCGCAGTTTCAGTCCTTTGAGAATTAGGCCGTTTGCCCTTTCTGCTTGCCCATTCGACTGGGGGTGAGCGACCGAAGCATAGTCGACCCGAGTGCCCTGAGAGGCGCAAAAGGCCCTGAATTTGTCGGAATCGAGGTTCGACCCATTGTCCGTGATGATGCTGTGTGGAACTCCATATCTGAATATTAACTCTCTGATGAAACTGATAGCGGTGCAAGCATCGAGATTCTTGATAGGCTTGGCTTCAATCCATTTGGTGAACTTGTCGACTGCTACTAGCACATGAGTGAAGCCGCTCCTGCCTGTTCTCAGTGGTCCAACCATGTCCAGCCCCCAAACAGCGAAGGGCCAGACGAGTGGAATGGTTCTCAGGGCTGACGCTAGCTTGCGCGGCATATTGGAGTAGTACTGACATCTTTCACATTTGTCGACTATCTCTTTTGCCATCTCATTGGCTCTTGGCCAGTAGAACCCCACTCGGTATGCTTTAGCCACAATGGACCGAGAGGACGCATGATGGCCACAGGTCCCTGAGTGGATATCGTTAAGGATCATCTGTCCTTCTTCTGGCGTAATACACTTCTGGCCGACCCCAGTCGCGCTTTCTCTATATAACTGTCCCTTTATGACTATAAAGGCCTTGGATCGACGGACGATCTGTCAAGCCTCTTCTTCGTCTTCTAGGAGTTCTTTCCTTAGGATGTACGCGATGTACGATTCTGTCCAGACGGGAGTGATAACCAAGACTTCCATGATCAGGTCGACCATAGCTGGAACTTTCACTTCAGTCGGATCCGTGGTACTTTTTGGCTGCGGGGCCTCTTCAGTGAAGGGATTTTCCTGGACTGATGGTGTGTGGATGTGTTCCAAAAACACATTGCTGGGAATGGCTTCTCTTTTGGAACCTATTTTTGCCAGATCATCAGCTGCTTGATTTTTCAGTCGGGGTATGTGATGAAGCTCTAACCCCTCAAATTTCTTCTCCAGCTTTCTCACTTCATTGCAATAACCAGTCATGGCTGGACTTCTGACGTCCCATTCCTTCATCACTTGATTAACCACCAAATCTGAGTCACCATAGACCATGAGGCAATGGACGCCGAGTGAAATGGCCATGCGTAACCCATATAAAAGTGCTTCGTATTCTGCCTCGTTGTTAGAGGAATCAAAGTGGATTTGAAGAACATATCTGAGTTTATCTCCTCTGGGGGAGACCAACACTACTCCGGCGCCGGAACCATTTAGCATCTTGGAACCGTCGAAGAACATGGTCCAATGCTCTGAGTGAACCTGAGTCGGCAGTTGCTGTTCAATCCACTCGGCGACGAAATCCGCGATTGCCTGGGACTTGATAGCTTTCTTTGCCTCAAACTTGATATCTAGAGGAAGGAGTTCAATCGCCCATTTTGCCACTCGACCAGTTGCATCCCTGTTATGCAAGATCTCTGACAACGGAGCGTCCCTGACGACTGTAATGGAATGATCAGAGAAGTAGTGGGCAACTTTCTTTGTGGTCATATAAATCCCATATACGAGCTTCTGATAATGAGGATATCTTTACTTCGATGGGGTCAAGACTTCAGAAATATAATACACTGGGCGCTGAACTTTGAAGGTTTTCCCTTCTTCTTCCCGCTCGACAGTAAGTACCGTACTGACGACTTGTCCTGTGGCTGCGATGTAAAGCAGCAAAGGCTCCTTGCTGATTGGGGCAGCAAGCACCGGCTGGGTGGAGAGCAGAGCTTTGAGCTCTGCGAACGCTGCGTCAGCTTCAGGAGTCCACTCGAACTTGTCAGACTTCTTCATCAATCGGTAAAGAGGCAATGCCTTTTCATCGAGATGAGATATGAATCGACTTAGGGTGGCCAAGCAACCAGTAAGCTTCTGAACATCGTGCACTCGCACAGGACTTTTCATTCGGAGTATAGTACCGACTTTTTCTGGATTGGCGTCGATTCCCCGTTTGGAAATGAGAAAACCGAGTAACTTTCCGCCAGGAACTCCAAATGTGCATTTTGATGGATTAAGCTTGATATCAAACCTTCTGAGGTTGGCAAAGGTTTCAGCAAGGTAAGTCAGCAGGTCGAAACCCTTCCGTGACTTGACCACAATATCATCCATGTACGCCTCCACATTCCGACTGATTTGGGTGAGCAAACACTTCTGAATCATCCTCATGAATGTGGCTCCGGCATTCTTGAGGCCAAATGGCACGGTAACATAATAGAAGCACCCGAATGGAGTGATGAAAGCTGTTTTGATCTCGTCAGGCCCATACAGACGGATCTGATGGTACCCGGAATAAGCGTCTAAAAAAGACAGTCGATCACATCCCGCAGTTGAGTCGACTATCTGGTCGATGCGGGGGAGAGGAAAATGATCTTTCGGGCAGGCCCGATTGATATGTTTAAAGTCAATGCACATGCGAAGTGGCTTGTCCTTCTTGGGGACCATGACAACATTGGCGAGCCACTCGGAGTGGTAGATTTCTCGGATGAACTCCGCCGCTAAGAGCCGAGCTACCTCTTCGCCAATGGCCTTTCTCTTCTGGACGGCGGACCGTCGGAGATGTTCCTTGACAGGTTTTACTTTTGAGTCGACTCTTAGGCGGTGCTCAGCCAGCTCCCTGGGAACACCTGGCATGTCAGAGGGCTTCCATGCGAAAATGTCCCAGTTCTCACGGAGGAACTGGATGAGCGCTTCTTCCTATTTGGAGTCGAGTGTTGTCGAGATATGAGTTGGAGCAGCGCTGGGGTCGGTCGGGTGGAGGTGAGCTGTCTTCGTATCGCCAGTCGACTGAAAAGCTGACTCTGTAGCGGGCTTCTTGGCTCGCAACAAATCACTCGGGTCTGCAGTCTTCTGGTATTCCTGCAACTCCACCACTGCCATCTGAGCATCGGCGATCTTCGAACCTTTCTGAAAACATTCTTCCGCTTTCCTCCGATTGCCCGTAATAGTAATCACACCTTTGGGGCCAGGCATCTTCAATTTGAGATACACATAACACGGTCGGGCCATGAAGCGTGCATAGGCCGGCCTGCCCAAAATAGCGTGGTAGGCACTCTGGAAGTCTACAACTTCAAATGTCAACTTCTCTTTGCGGTAATTCTTGGAATCACCGAAAACCACATCAAGAGCAATCTGGCCGAGTGATTCAGCCTTCTTCCCAGGAATGACCCCATGGAAACTCATGTTGCTGGCACTGAGTCTGGACATCGGAATGCCCATCCCTTTCAATGTCTCGGCATACAATATGATCAAACCACTGCCACCATCCATCAGGACTTTGGTCAGTCGAGTGCCTTTAACAACTGGGTCGACCACCAAAGCTTACCTCCCAGGGGTGGCGATGTGTGTTGGGTGGTCGGACTGGTCGAATGTTATGGCAGTCTGAGACCATTTCAGGTAACTAGGCGTCACCGGAGCGACCATATTCACCTCTCGGTTAATAACTTTCAGTCGACTTTTGCTTTCAACATCGGCAAAAATCATCAGAGTGGAATTGACTTGAGGGTATCCATCGTCACTGTCTTCTTTGTCCTCGACCTTATCCTACTCCTTTTTCTTACCTTTGGGCTGCTTGCCCTGGAACTGCTGGATCAAGAGTCGACACTGTCGAGTGGTATGTTTTGGGTAAATGAAATTACCCTCTTCATCTTTCTTTGTGTGGACGAGACATGGTAAGTCCAACACATCATTTCCGTCCTGGTCTTTAACCTTTTTGGGGTTCCAAGGTCCTTTAGGTTTCCCTTTAAACTTTCCTGGGGTTAAAGCCAAGGCTTTCCCAGGAGCCGCTGTCTCGGCTTTCCGCTTCTGTTTCCGATTGGAATTTCCTCCGGTTTCTTGGGCGACTGACTTGAGCTTGCCACTCCTGAGTCGATCCTCATCTTCACCATTAGCGTACTTGGTGGCAATCTCCATCATCCGATTCAGGGACATATCTCCGGTTCGACCGAATTTCAAACTTAGTTCTCTCTACTTGACGCCTTCCTTGAAGGCACAAACTGCTTGGTGGTCAGGCACATTCTCCACCGAGTGATGCAACGTGATTCACCTCTGGATGTCATCCCTCAAAGTTTCATTCGGCTTCTGCACGCAAGACCGCAATTCTGTCAGCCCTGCCGGTCACTTGCATGTGCTTTCAAATGTGGTGACGAACACTCGGGAGAGATCTTCCCAAGTGTAAATGCTGCTAGGTGCTAACTGGTTCAGCCACGCTCTGGCCGAGCCCCCCAACATGAGAGGAGGTGCTTCATGGCCACTTCATCATTGCCGCCGCCAATCTGGATGGCCACTCGGTAGTCCTCAAGCCAAGTATCGGGCTTGGACTCACCAGTGAACTTACTGACTCCAGTCGCCAACCTGAAGTTGGGAGGAATCACAGCGGCCCTGATGGCTCTACTAAAGCACTCTGGCCCCGAAACATGTACTCTACTGCTGGTAGGTGCATCTCTGTCATGACCTTCTCGGTGAGCCCTGTTCCTGTCGACCAAACCTTGGACGAGAATGGATCTCGCGTCAAAGCCTAGCCCTCTAGGGTCGACTGGAATACTTCGCCCACCACTATGAGGGCGCCTGTCATCCTGCTGGCGAGGCACATACGACTCACTCCTCGGGGGAGGCGTGAGCACTCGACGTCGACCGTCATGATCGACTCGGTGATCATACTACTCATGGTTCCCATACTGGTCACGCCGGTCACCACGCCCCTCACGCCTTGGGGGCGATCTCGGGCTATGAGCCGACTGGACTGTGTCAGCGGCAACGGATCTACTGTGAATCCTGTTCTGCGACTGAGAAACAGCGGAATTCTGATCTCCTGCTGCCTAGAGCAACGCTCTGATCTGCAGCAAGCCTCTGCCAGCCTCCGACTGGGAAGGCTGAATTGACTCCGCTATACAGGCCACAGCTGCTAAATTCTGAATTGGAGTTCGATATACCTGCGGGGGCGGGAAGAGCTGACGTCGACTGGATTCGGGAACCCGTTGTCGCGCACGCTCGTCGAGTGCTCGCTGGAGATTTTTCGGTCGAGTACGCTCAGCCAAGTTTGCCAGGCGCGCGTCCTCCAAGGCGCGAGCCACGGGGGTTTCTCCAACGATAGGAGTGTGCAGTGCATCCATGTTCCGGCGGTGAAGTTCTTCTCTCTGCAGCGACGTGAGAGGCTCGGGAAGATACTTCTCATGGAGACGCGACGGGTCGTCTCCACCCGCACCTCCGTTGGTGCGGGGAAAACCGGGAGGACTGGGCGGTCCATCGACCATCAGAACCTCCGCCGCCGGATCGCTGCTGTCGCAATCGGATGCGGTCTCTGCGGAGCCGGTCGACAGGTCGAACAGGCCGTAGAGGGATTCGTCGGGCTCGATCGCCGCGACTTGATGGGTGGCCGACTGGCGTGCCACCGCGTGTCTCACCCACCGCTGGAGTCTCGACCGACCAGAGCGCTTGTGCCGGCGGGAAACTGGGAGGGAGGATAACACAGGAGCCGATCGGTAGGGGGTCGAAGGTTGCCGCAGGAGAACGCCGTGGACGCACGCGCTAAAGTGCGTTGCCCCATGGACAGGAAGTGCGTCCTTGTCGAGCGAACCCTCCTGAAGCCACGCGGAGTCGTCGGCGATGAACGTGAGCGCGCCGAGACGGATCTCGCGGCCCTCCACCAAAAGTCCGCCGAAAACCATGATGATTCGGGTCGGAAAAGATCGCAACTCCTCCAACAAAACGTTCAAACACCAGCCCCACGGTGGGCGCCAACTGTCGTGGTTCTAAGCCTGACAGTAGTGTAGGGGGGTAAGTATGGAGAGGCAAGGTCTTAGCCATAGATTAAAATTGTGGGAGAAACAATTTCGCGGCGGCCTCTCCCAGCAGCTATAGCGGCCGCCATAGCGGGCAATAGCGGCAAATAGCAGAAAATTTTCTGGTGGGAGAGATGATTTCTAGAGGTTTTTGCTGATTTTTCTGCCATTTAGAGGGTTATGTCGAGGTTTTCGCGGCAACAGCCATAGCTTAGCGGCGAGGCTCCCGTGCAGCTATAGCGCAGCTATTGCGGCTATTTCGCGGGCTATTTGAATCTATGGTCTTAGCTATGGAGAAGTTGTAAGCACGCAAGGTTTATGAGTCCAGGCCCTTCTCGGAGGAAGTAATAGCCCTACGTCTTGGAGCCCGGAGGCGGTCGACTGGATTATGTGAGTATGAGTTACAGAGGTGCGAACCCTTGTTTCGAAGGAGGGGGTGGCTTATATAGAGTGCGCCAGGATCCCGGCCAGCCCACGTTACAAAGGGTTCAATGTACATTAAGGCAGGGCGTTACTGGTAACGCTAGTAATAAAGTGCTATAATGACCATAAAAGCTACTTAATGACCGATCGTTAGCGTGTGGAGTGACTTTAGGTCTCCTGGCCGTCGAGTGGTTAGATCTTGGTCGAGTGATTGCTTCTTGATCGAGTGTCTTCGAGTCTGTTGAGTGGAACACCTTCAAGTCGATTGAAAGGTGATTTCTTCTAGAGATGTCCTTGGATAGGGTAGTTAGGACAGGCCCATGACCCTACCCTAGGTACATAGCTTCATCAACGGCCGAACTGAAGGAAAAAACTCTTTATTCCAGTTTTACAGTTTTTACAGTATCTATTCGGCCATACTAGTTTTCGACCCGCAAATACGATCTTCATGAAACTGCAAACGCGTTTTGCAGATCAAGTTTTAGCAAGGTCTGCTAAAATTGCTCTTAGAGGCCTCGACCAGCAATCTTGAGCACCGGTGCCGCCCGCCCTCTTCTCCTGCTGTTAACAACAGTTGCAGCCTGTAACAGCAGCTCTACCACTTTGACTTGCAGACCTCGTATTCTTTGTTTCTGTAAACCGGATCAGAAATCTAGCCGGTAAGCAATCTAAGTGATTACGCTAATAGGATCATAAGGGTACACATTGTCAAAGCAAGAGGTATATACCCAAAAGTAGTACATATAGGCCAAAGATAACAACTTAGTATCACTATTCGGACAAATCACCATGAACCGCCAGCTTTAAGCCTAACGGTTAAAAGATTGTCTGATTTACTCGTGAAAACAGGGAAATAGACAGGTTGGGCCCACCTGTCAGGCCGACGTGACGTGCTTGTGTGGACAATATGCTGAGTTGGACATAAGTCCCACCTGTCAATGACTCAATTTTTTTACTTTTTATTTTTATTTCTTCCTTTTTCCATGGGTATTTCAGCAAACATGTTGTGAACCTATCCTTCTTGCCTCTTTCCTCGCACTGGGATTTGACCTAAGAGAGGAAGTCATCAAGGATGGAGCAGGGCGGCAACGAGGTGATAGTGTCATGATGTGTGGCCGTGCAATGGCTGACGGAGCACGTGGACGCGTTATAGCGCTAGACGGCAGCGATCACGTCGGGCACGGAGCAAATGCACGCATGATGACCTGCCGACCATTTACATCACTGGCATGGTCGACTGCACGG
>NC_041386.1:634322942-634327622 GCF_002162155.2 Triticum dicoccoides
CTGTAGAATGAATCGACCGGTTAGGCAGTTTTTTTTTTGAAATAGAGGAAGACCCCGCCTCTATATCTGGATAATGCATACGGTCATTTTATTAATTATTAACACAAGACCTTACAAAGTCATACAATAGTAAGACTAAAGCCACCGTCTAAGCAACATCTGTCGCTACTCCTATCCAGTTGATAAAGGGGCGCAGATAGTCTAGGTCTACTACCCAACAGACCTCGCAGCCAAACCTAACATCTAAGACCTGAAGCCCCAACCAGGACGCCTGCCGGGTATGGGCACCCACCAGTCCGGCGTGCTCCTCAACCAGGACGCCTGCCAGGTATGAGGCCGCCGCAGCCACCTGCCACCAATCCATCTTCAGAGCTATACTGCTGTATCAACCTTGCCCGGTCTCGCTGCCGTCGACGCCACCATGGCACCAGACAGCTCCACCGCCCTGCTCTCGTCCATCCAGCCGCATCCATCATCGATATGTAGCCGCACCATGCCGCCAAAAACATCGTCATCAACGTGGAAGATACATCGCCGCACCACCTGGCAACCTCCACACTGTCGCCACTGCTGGAGGTACTCGGAGCCCACCATCCACATCATCTCTCCCCTCGAACAGCAGGTCCTCCCAAGACGGCGCCTCCATGGAGGATACGACGCGGAGGACGCCGCCGCCGCCCAATCCAGAATGAATTTGGGACTTTCGTCCGGGATGGGTTCGGAGGTGGATAAGAGAGACCTCGGCTTCGCCTCCATGGAGGATAACGGCGTTGAGTGGCGTCGCCGATGCCGGGCCGGCCTAGCCGACCAAAGTTTCCTCCGGTCCCCATCCTATGCCACCAATCCTCCGCCTGCTCCGGATCCGGCGAGAAGCCACGATCCAAAACCTGCGAAGATGGAAGATCCATGGGGCTCAACCCACCGGAAAGGAGGATCGAGAAGAACCCGTTGTAGATCTCCAGACGTCGAAACCAGTAGTCCGACATTGCCAGTGACGACCAACATCACCCCGCGGCGGCTGACGGAGTCCGAAGCTAGCATCCAGATGGATCCGATCCGGATCCGGCAGCACCCGCGACCACTGGGCAGTTCCAACGCAGCCACCACCTTGCGACTCGCAGTCCGCCACCACCGCGCCGCTCACGACGCCGCCGGGACACCCGTCGCCGCGCCGCCGAACCCTGCGTTAGCCCGACGCTCCTCTCGTCCCCATTGTCACGCGCCAGACAGAACGAGATGGATGGGAAGAAGCCCCGCCGCCGCCCAGCCGGCCAGGCTTCGCCCGGCGGCGTTGCGGACGGCGGCGAGGAGGGAGCGGGGCGGAGGAAAGTGCGAAGAGCGGTGGCTAGGGTTTCCCTTCGGGTCGCCTACGGGGGCGACGCGTACCTCTGACTTCTTCCCTGACTTCGACCGAGCTCCATCATGGCTGATTCTTCTTTGTTGCCGAGCATGTGTGCATCGTTGGGTGACACGTACATGCGGCGGTCAACGTTTGACACCATCCTAGCTGGTTGTGTACCAGTATTCTTCCACTCGGACTCTGCGACGCTTAATTTGTGTTCATCTCTGAGGAGGATGCGCATAGCGGCAACGCCAACAACATGGAAGAGACACTCCGGCGGATTTCACGGTGGAGCCGGTCATTGACAGGGCCAGCAAGATGTGGAAGGAGATTGGCCATGGCGTGTTGGCGTGAGGGCACCATGGGTGACCCGCTCCCCCTGCCGAGGAGGTGGAGAGAGAGAAGAAAGGGGAGCAGGAAGAAGGATGTGAGTGGATGACAGATGGGACCCTCGTCCAACTCAACATGTTGTCCACATATGCATGCCAACTCAACCCGACAGGTGGGCCCAACTTCTTAGTTTCACCATTTTCACGAGCAAATCAGACAATAAGGGCATCTCCAACAGGTTGTATGTTAGTCTTGTTGATAAAATGTCCATGTCATCAACCAACAAGCTATTATAAAACTACTTCAATGGGTTGTATGTAAGCTATTCAATAGATAGTGAGAAAATAAATGTGATTGCTCTCTATTTCACCTTGGAGCTTATGCAAAGGTTGTTGGTTAATCTACATACAACTTTGCTCTCTCTTCACATTTAATACATGCCACATCATCACTATGTCCTAGGTGACAAATTTATCAACACTTATCTTACAACTGTTGGAGATGCCCCAAGTGCTCTTCGTTTCTCATTAGGCTCAAAGTGGTGGTTGTTCGTGAGTTATCCGAAAAGTGGTAGCAAGTTATTACCCTAGCCCCCAACGTAATGGTTTTGAGTAAATACCTCTTAAAACAAGACTTCTTCCTATAGTTCCAAATAGCACAAATCACCGTATCATTCCTACTGCTGCTAAACCTCTATATTTTCCAAGGAAATTCATATTTAACCCCAAAGCTTGACTTACTACTCCACATACATACCTAGCCAGTGAACAATGTGTAAACAAGTGATCCACCATCTCCTCTATCACAAAATATCGCTGATTACAAAATCAGCAATACTTATTTTGGAACAGAGGGGGTATTTCTAAACATTAAACACAAAAAGACTTTGATCTTTAAAGGTACTGGTATGAACATATTTTTCTAAATGGACAATTTACTATCAAAGCTTTTAGCATCAAATACATATATAGAAAATATCATCGAACAGTAATCAACATACAAGAGCCTTTTGTTTTCACTTGCGTGTTGTGTACGTGGTCTACCCACCACGCAACAGTGCTAAGCTGGCTAGCTAGCGCTGCCTGCACTAAATTCGGTGTAGGTTTCAACTATTCATATTGATTTACTCCGTAACAAAATGTAAGGCGTTTTTCGTCTCAAACGTAGGTGGAGTGGACGAGAAATTTTCCTCTCAAACGTAGCGCGAATAAGTTCTTAGAGAAACTTACGAATCAAACAACCCAATATTACTTAACCAAACAAGTTGGCCAATTTCAACACCAAAGCGGTTGTCTGGCCATGGTTGACAGTTGCGAGGCCACGAGGGACGGAATTTACACGGTATTAAAAGTTATAAGGGTGACGAAAGCTACACCGCAGTAAGTTACATGATGAAAAACACACTTATATCTAGTTTGAATGGGCCGATTGATGTGCTAGCTTCAATTATAAGCAACATGATACTGTGCTGTACCACACGCTGGCGACCGTTCGACAATGTAAGCTCTAGATGTAGCACTGTTCCTTGATCTGGACACGTGTGGTACGTGATCGATCGCGTACAAAGCGTGTATGAGTTATCCGGTGAGCAGGAGTTTGCCACAAAGCCATCACGTCGTCGGCCACGTGTTATTGGTGATTTGCTGCTGGGCCGGCCCTAGCCTTTACGTACGTACTGTGTGTGTGCCTCCAAATCAGGGTACACGTACTGTGTGTGTGCTCGTTTCAGCTCACCTAAGGTCTACTGTAGCATGTACTCAAATATTGACATACGTGCCTGACACTTTCGTAGCTAAGATGAACCACCGTTTGGTGAGGGTGGTAGGGCACACAATAGTACATTATGGTCCATACAAGTACAAGCCCTTCTGGTCGCATAGTAATGTTTTGGGGAAAAAATCACCATCCACAACGGTACATATTTTAAAACTACTCACAGTGGGAGTAATATAGATAGTAACATCACATATATCTACATAAAATAGATGATGTGGCAAGCAATAAATAAAGAAAGAGAGTCATATGGTAACATAGCTAGTTATTACTAGTATGAGTAATATCACACATATCAAGGCAAGATGAGTCTATAGCCTAATAAATAAAGTGTTGCATGTTATCACACATATGTTACTTTCCACTATAGAGGTAGTAACATAGAGTAGTAACATGTCTACGTTACTACTTTATATTACTACCCATCATGGCTAGTCTAAGGCTGGTCATAGTGGGGAGTAACCTAGACTAGTGTCATGTATATGACACTAGCCTAAGCTACTACCTTCATAATGCAAAGTAATATAATAGTAGTATCTTAGATAGCTTTATTTTTTAGCTTGTAGACTCATCTTGTCTTGAAAAACGCTATGTTACAGTAACATATTATGTTACCACCTCTCATTAATTACTTGCCACATAAGCAACAATTTTTTGAAATGCGCTATATTACTAACTAAGTTACTCCCACTATGACTAGCCTAAGGCTGTGTTTGGTTGGGAGGGATTTGGAGGGGGTTTGGCAGGGATTGAAATGGATTCAATCCCCTACAAGTCAAAACCTCCTCAAATCTCCTCCAATCCTTTTGTGAAGGGGTGTAACCGAACAAGGCCTAAGTGAATTGTGGGTGGAATGGAAGGTGGTTTTGAGTGCACATGGCTCGAAAAGAAAAGGAACAACCGTGTGCAATGATATCAACAAAACACGGCCATGACAGCGGATGCAAGCCACGGCTGAGACCATCCTCGCACATGGCCGACCATTTGCTTGATGACCGCTCGACTGTGTGGGATGATCATTCTTGTACTCCACAAATGATGATTCCCATCAATTTTAAGATCCTAGTGCTCGGAGTTATAGTATGTAGGTACGTGCACTAAATATAGTTAAACATAGGGGTTGGCAAGATGTAAGTCGACTGAAAATTCAATCTGAGTCAATCGATTCGTCTCAGCCTTCGGATGCAAAACGTGTGGATCAAATTGCTTCTTCAACACCCCACCTTCTTCTCCCC
>NC_041386.1:634328148-634331460 GCF_002162155.2 Triticum dicoccoides
CAACCGAACGTACCATCAGCCGAACCGCCGGCCTCCACTGCCTGCGGCCAGCGGCGCTTCCGCGCAGCCTCGCCGCCCTGCCCTTCCCTAAACCTCCTCGCACCGCCGTGCTGCCGCCCCCCGACGGCCATCCCTCTAACCCCAGCGACCACCCAAAAAACGTCGGCGAAGCAGCACCCCATCCGCCACCCTAATGATAGATGGTGGGGTTGCTTCTCCAGCACCCGCACCCGTTATCCTAACGATAGATAGTGAGGTGCTTCTTCCCCGGCATCGGCGGCCTCGGCATCTCCTTCTTCCTCTCCGTCAATGCTCTTCCTTCTCGCAACAAAATTGACTGACCCAAATTCCGTTTTTAGGCGACTAACGTGCATCTAAACTATTAAACACATTGAGATTTCTATGGATTTATCGGAGTATGTTCTTGGAGCTTAGCGCCCCTCGCTCTCTGCTCCGGTCATCGTGTTCACGTCACATAGCACACGTGCCAAGTATTGTACCACTTTTGTATTTCTTTTAATTATATGAGTAAAAAGACATGCAAGCTTTGTGTATTCATGGAAAAAAACATCAAGACCATGTGCACCTTTCTTTATAATCGCAAAAATAAATGGCAAATAACATACCCCAAGCTCTTGCCAATAGTATCAAGCGCGATTGCACGCTGGAATTGCCCGGATTAAATGTTACTACTGACAAAGTAAACTTTGACGAATCAACTTGTGGTTGAGATAAATAAAGAGGATGTTTATTTAAAAAAAAAAACTTGTGGTTGAGATGGTTAGGTGCACAGTGGTATCCTAACCCACCAGGGTTCAAATCCTGGTGCTCGCATTATTTCTGGATTTATTTCAGGATTTTCGGCGATGCGTTTTCAGTGGGTAGGGTGTGCGTGTATGCGTTCATAGGGGTGAGTCTATGCGCGTATATATGTGCGTTTGTGTCTGTACTGATGCTAAAAAAAAGACAAAGTAAACTTTGGAACTCTACCCAAAATAACTCAAGCGTGCCAAAGTTGCATGGTTACCAAGCTGCCAGCTACTCCAATGGCAATTCGCAAAAAACTTTGGAGCAGCTACACAAGAACCATTACAACCTTTCAACAACTGCTTTCTAAGGGCATCTCCAACGGCAACCCACAAAAAACCTCCCCCGTCCGTCCGCAGACAAGGGAACCAGTCCGCGAACATGAATGCGAGAGGCAGTCATCCAGCACTAGCCGTATATATTTTCATAACAACTCAAATCAATCGAACGAAATTCATGCAAATAAATGCGGATTTCATATAAAGATGGCCTGATTTAACATAAACATGTCGTATTCTATATAAAAGCGGTCCTAGGCGGGATCATTGCCGGCGTCCAGTCCCCGTCTCCGACATGAACCAAGAGAACGGAAGCTTTGTCTTTTCCAGCTCCGCATCCATGACCTTCGCCTTCGGAGCCCCGGAAACTGAAGTTGTCCGCCTCCACGTCGCCGCCAAGCGACTAATCGGTCGAAGATGCTAAGCCCACCAAGCTTGGCGTCGACAGTAGGGGAGGAGCGGTGGCCTTCCTGGGACACGAGCGACGACGACCTATCGTGCACTACTCTTCCTCACTGTCGGCGGCGCCCGTGGACGTGCCGGCTTCTTCATGGTCATGGCACCGGGGCACGGCCTCCTCGTCGTCGGTGTCGCCGAACAATGCCTCGCATGCATCATCCTCGCGCTCCTTGCCGGCAGCTGCTACCTCTGCCACCCATTGTCGGTACAACCAGCGGGTGAGGCGGATCTCACGAGCGAAGCGGTGGGACTCGAGCAGTGCCTCCTGCTCCACCAGGTCCGCGGCCGACGCGACCGTCCTGCCGGCGGCGACCTACTCCTCCACATGCAGATGCTCCTGGAGGAGGTTGTGGTTGTAGTTGGTGTCAGCCCGCGCCTCCCGAAACCACTCCCCACGCTCCTCCCGCACCATGTCCATATAATGGGCATGGGCCTCGCCGATGGTCAGGGTGTGATGCACCGGCGAGAGTGGAGCGGAGGAGAAGGGTGACGAAGAGGAAGTGGAGGGTGGCGTTGGCTCGTCGGAGGAGGCGTCCTCTATTTGCATGTCCTCTGGTTGGCTGTCGGCCTGCCAGTCGGCAGCAATGGCAGCCATGGCCTTCTTCCACCCAGGTGTCAGCCCACCCCAGAGAGTTTTGGCCGCAGAGGGATCCATGGCGAGGAGTGGTGTGGAGAGGGATGAGTGTGGCTATGGTCAGGGCAGCGGTTTATATAGCACTGGTGGGCAGCAGACGGATGGACGGGTGGCGCCAGAGGAGACGCCTCGGCAACAACCTTCCATTAATGCAGGAAGTAGACGGACGGATGGGCAGTCGTCGTGTCGTTTGAACGTGTGATACTCGCCTGCACCGGAAAGCAGCGCGGACGGCGCTCACTCTCTCGGCCGGCGCGCCGCTTCAATGCCGGCGCCAGTGAGCGATCGCGTCTGCTCTGGATGGGCATGAATGTGGGCGTTGATGCTTTGAAGCAGCGCTGATTGAAAACGCGCGGGAGAGGTGAGGGGTTTTTGGTGGGTCAGGACGGTCAAAACGGGCTTGGGGTCGACTCGGACTTCCGCAAACATCCCCCGCTTTTTGTCTCCGATTTGCGGGATAAATCACGTCCGGACCGATACAGGGCCGCGTTGGATGGCTTTCGCGGTCTGGACAGCCCGATCCGAATGGTTGCGGGAGGTTTACGGTTCGGCATTGGAGATGCCCTAACAGCATGGTTATAGCATAGCCAACAGACGACTATATGAATTTGCCACGTCACCTAGCTATAGCCAATCTTATTGCCCACTCATACAACAATTAGTCGTACTAGGATACTACATTATTAATATATGGCCCATATGTTTCTCTCACAAAAGGTGTTAGAGCTCGTGCTATAGCCGACTGTAAGTTTGTAGCCTGCTTCTCTTCTCTCACCTTTTCTATCTCATCCAACTAAGTAAAAAAATATTATAGCCTTACAGCCTGCCTACATCACCTTATTGTACTTGCTAAAGAAAAATGCCCTTCTTGCGTGCATCCAACCTGACTAGCACGCTAGCTAGCGACTCCTTCTATTCAATAATATAAGAGCATTTTTGACACTATGCTAGTCAAATTATGGGACAAAGGGAGTAGAATTTTACAGATGGTAATTTTATTACGCGTTTGCCTTTTGTCGGACATCTGATTAGGAAATCTGTGAGAGTGAGAAGAAGGGGATGCGACGAAGACGTGGGAAGGGGTGACGGGAGCAGGACCTAGCAGTCAGACGAGGCATCATCGATGGAGAACAG
>NC_041386.1:634331732-634417004 GCF_002162155.2 Triticum dicoccoides
AGAAGGTTGACCTGGAAAGGAGGCTTGGCGGCGAAGCATCATTGCCAGCTGTCGGCGGGTGGGTGGGAGGAGGAGGCTAGATGAAGGAGGTTGCGGTCTGTTGGGTGGAGATTAGACAGTGGAGGAAAAAGTGACTGGTGTAAGAAAATAAGAAATGGATGACCAAGAAATAGTCGGCCCCATTTTATTACCAGGCTTTAAGAAAGTCAACAGCGTGTACAAAAGCAATCGAAGATTAAAATCCAATGATACATGACACAACAACAAACTTGTACTCCTTGGCCTCATCTGAAGGCTTTTCATAGGATAAACATAGGAATGAAGATTCGAGAGGAAAGTTTTCTATAGATGCATTTGGTTTGTAGGAAATGAGTACATGAATTTCTTAGGATTTCTATTCATTTCTTATGTTTTTAAGAAAACTACACGATCCACCCCAAACTCATATTTTGCATAAGTTTCTTAGGATAACAAGTGTCACCCTATCATATGTCTATATGGACCTTAGGTACTTCTAATTTCGATGTTTTTGCTTCCTCCAAACCGAATGAGCCTCTGGTGACAAGATTAAACACCAACGCGTACTCCCTCCTTTCCGGTTTATAGGGCTTATCTCAAAATTTTAGTTTTTCCATTTTATAAGGCTCAATTTGGTTGTTTTTCATTACATGTTCAGATTCCAATGTGCATTAAATCATTGCATGCAAGTATTAAGAGAAAATTGACCAATGCATGTAATTTATGCATGCATGCATTGCAATTAATGCATTCATAAACATACTTTTTTGAGGAAAACAAGAGCATTAATTGGATGATTTTACAAATTACAAAAAGTATTCCACCACTCATCATCTACCTTGGTTAGTGAGATTTTTGATCTGAGCCTTATAAACCGAAAAGGAGGGAGTATTTATTAACCCCGCTAGTGCACTAGCTACACGCCAGCACACGTATACGTACCTTTCTCCTATCTATATAAACACATGGAGCGTCTTCTGCCTTTCGCTACACCTGCCTCAACATTTGTGGTAGCACTCGCCGCCGGCCGCCGCCATGTCCAAAGCATTCACCAAGTCCCTCCTCTTGTACAACAAGATCCTCATCCGGCGGCTCAAGTCTCTCATCACCCGTGCGCCACCCGCGCCGGCGTCGGCCACCGAGAGGCTGCCACCCTCACACAAGCACGAGTCGTCGACGGCGCCGCTGGACGCGCTCCCGGCGCCAGGGACGACGGACGATGACAACGATAATGGTGGCCGTGCTGGCGGCGGCACCATCGTGTGCGAGGTGGAAGGCGGCCTGCTGATGTCCTCCTCCACCTTCCCCTACTTCATGCTCGTGGTCCTCGAGGCCGGCGGGCTTCTCCGCGGCCTCCTCCTGCTCCTGCTCTACCCTCTCCTCCGCCTCCTCACGGACGAGCTCGCCATGAAGGCCATGGTGATGGTGACCTTCGCGGGGCTCCGGAAGGACGCGTTTGGCCGGCTGGGCATGGCCGTCATGCCCAAGCTGTTCCTGCAGGACGTGAGCGCCGAGGTGTTCCACGCGGCCACGTCTGCTCCAGTGACGTCAGGGGGCGCGCGGCGGCGAAGGCGCTGCGTCTGCGTGAGCAGCATGCCGAGGGCGATGGTGGAGCCGTTCTTGAAGGAGTACCTCGCCGTCGACGCCGTCATCGCGCCGGAGCTGAGGGAGCTCGGAGGGTACTACCTGGGTCTCGTGGAGGATGAAGGCGAGGTGGCGAGGAGGATGGACGTGGAGGAGGTCATTGGGGCCAAGGGCGGCGCCGTCGTCGGCATTGGTGGACAGGGGTGCTCGTTTCAGCACATCTTCCAAAAGTACTGCAAGGTTAGCCACCAATGGTTTTTTTTACTACTCCATGCATGCTGTATTAATGTTCTTGAAAATAAGCGAGAGGGCGCTGATATGCATGCTATTAATGTTCTTGAAAATAAGCGAGATAAGTTTAAAGAAAAAAAATTAAGGGATGAGCGTGTTTGTTCAAGATATTGATGGAAAAAAGATACCAAAAAGAAAGAAACTGTTACTGAAATTCGCATGCAAGCGTATTCTACTTTTTTTGGTGAGAACAAACGTATCTACTTAGACAAGATAGCCTGGGTTAGTTTAGGCATATTATTAATTTTGCTAATTTTTGATTGCCTGGAATTTTTATGTCTTAGTCACCCAAAATTCTAGTAGTAGTACTACTACATCACTAAGCCTTGCTAAAAATGGAGTCTCGAAAGTGTGCAATTCTAGCAAAATGTTCTTGCGGTTTTCCACTATAATTTGTATAGTACTCCCTTTGTTTGTTTTTACTTCGCATATAAGTTTGACCAAATATATATACGAAATTATCAACATCTACAATACTAGAAATATACAATATGAAAGTTTGATGCATCTAGTGATATCGATTTTATATTATGAACGTTGATATCTTTTCCTTATAATTTTAGTCAAGCTTTACTACGTTTGACTTAAGACAGATCTTTTATGCGGACTAAAAGAAAACGGAGGGAGTACCTGGTGTGGTGGGAATAAATGGAGATGGTTGGGCGTTATATGGTTCTATTGCTTAGAGAAGTGACTGAGATTCCTTTTTAAAACAAAGCATGTAGCTTAAGAATATGCAACCCCTTCACACCGCTGCATGTTACTCTTGATGTTACGTACTATTATTAGCAAGCAATATGTTTCTCTGCCAGGTTCAATTTGTCAAATCTGTATGTATATATAGCTCCTGCATGGACGCCGGCACATATATACTAGATTTTTCCTGATTGAGATGTGCATCCTCCTAGCCAATTCGAGTGGTTGAGCTGGCTGGCGCGGTGCGTACGTGTCCGGTGTCGGCCGTGAACTGCATTGCATGGATCATACGTCAACTCAACTCGTTCGACTGAATGCACATGCACATGCACGCCTCGATCAGTGATTGCAAGCCACCATGCGTGCATGCACCTACTGTGTTTGCACAGTATCCTACTACCTTTTTTTACTCCTACAGTAGTTAGCTAGGCTTGGATATATATATATGGAAAGAGCCGTGCATGATCGTGCCAAAATAAGTTGTCCAACACGTCAGCTTTCAAGAGAAAAGTAGTCCTATGTTGAGCAGTGCTCAATAGGTAGAGATACTGTCCAGTCCAACACCTTCCCGAAAATGAGGGAGATGGTTCTAGACTTCTATTTACACCAACACCTAGCCCTTTTCATTCAATTCATGATGTGCATCTTATTTTAGTAATTTACGCGAAGATATGATCAAACATACATACAGTGCAAAAGAAGAAAATATTCCACTTTTCTAGCTAGGGACAGTGTAAATTATTAGATTTTACCATTATTATCTTCGTGTGCTAGTTTAATTTTGATCATACTTTTCCAGAATGTTTGCAAGTTTTAACACCACGCACACCTATGAATTTGTTGAGAAAATGCATGCACCAACAGAACACATACATAAACCTAAAAATTCAGATGCTCCTATTCACTCTTGCATGCATGTATATTTCCTTCATCGATAAATTAATCATCATCGATGTTGCTATCCCCAGCAGTACTCGAAAGCTAGAGCTACTGCTTCAACGCCATTCTGAAAAAGACAGCTAGTAGAAGTACTAGTTTGCAACTACTTTTAAGTTAACATCCTGGCCGTTAATTGGAGCATATCTTCAATATTCCCTATCGACTATCGTGTAGTACGTATACATGTAGCGTAGCATAATCGTTCTTTGACTTTTGTTGGTGAGCTGTCGCTAACAATTTATTGCGTTGCCCTGCGTGCGTGCATGCATGCAGGAGGTGTACGTGCCAACGGAGTCGACGCGGCGGCGGCGCGAGGCGCTGCACCCGCGGCGGTACCCGAAGCCCCTGGTTTTCCACGACGGCCGCACCGCTTTCCGGCCGACGCCCGCCGCCACGCTCGCCATGTTCATGTGGCTCCCGCTCGGTGCGCCGCTCGCCGTGCTCCGCACCGCCGTCTTCCTCCTGCTCCCTTTCTCCCTCTCGGTGCCGCTCCTCGCCAGCCTCGGCATGCACAACCGCATGATCGCGTCCTCGTCGCCCTCTGCCGGGGACAAGAGCAAGAGCAACCTCTTCGCGTGCAACCACCGGTCGCTGCTGGACCCGCTGTGCGTGTCCGCGGCCGCCGGCCGGCGCGACCTCTCCGCAGCCACCTACAGCATCAGCCGCCTGTCGGAGATGCTCGCGCCGATCCCCACGTTCCGCCTCACCCGCGACCGCGCCGCCGACCGCGCGGCCATGCAGGCACAGCTCGCCCGCCGCGGGCTGGTGGTGTGCCCGGAGGGGACGACGTGCAGGGAGCCGTTCCTGCTGCGGTTCAGCCCGCTGTTCGCGGAGCTTGCCGCCGGCGGCGTGGACGTGGTGCCCGTGGCGCTGCACCTGGCGGTGGACATGTTCCACGGCACGACGGCGCGGGGCAGGAAGATGCTGGACCCTCTGTACCTGCTGATGAACCCCGTGCCGTCCTACCTCGTGCAGTTCCTCGACCCCGTCGAGTGCGGCGGCCAGGAGGCGCGCGCGGTGGCGAACGAGGTGCAGCGCCGGGTTGCAGAGGCGCTCGGGTACGAGCGCACCGGGCTGACAAGGAGGGACAAGTACCTCATCCTCGCCGGCAACGAAGGGGTCGTCGGCGCCGCCCAGGACGGCGGCACGAAGAATTAGCTGCAGCTGATGCCAGCGCAGTCTATTATTGACGAATAGTGGTGCAATCCAGTACTATACAAAAGCTAGCTTGTTGTCGCTGCTGATGGTGTACAGCGCATATGCGTCTCTTGTGTTCGTCAGGGATTATGTGTGCTGTCCGGGGTGCTTTGTGAAATACGGAGTATCACGCTAATACAGTGTGCGATTTATTTATTTGTGCAATCATAATATACAGAGGTTTTGCTTGATTTGTTGTTTTGGATTGAATAGTGAGTTTTAGTTTACGGTTTTGCTAAGTCTCAGTCGACTAAGATTCGTTATGCCTTAGTCGATGGTATATTCCTTTGATCTTACATGAACATTCGTACAATTTTTTTCAGTTTTTTTTACTTCTTAAATACTATGTGGCTTGACTGAGACCTAGCCGATGGATCTGGCCCATCTCGTGATTAGCCAGACAATCAGCAACCCTACCCTGTTCTTGAAATTTGCATGCATCTTTGAAAGAGAAAACAAAGGGTGTGGCTAGGTCTCAGCCAAGTGATATATAGTATATAAGAAGAAAAAAGAAAAAGTTTGTATGAATCTCCATGCAAGATCAAAGGAATATTGTATCGATTGAGACATAACGAAGTCTTAGCAAAGCTGGAAAACAAAATATCGAATCTTATCGTGTAAAACCCCGCATCACTCAGCTCAAAATTGCACTCCCTCCGTCCTCAAATAGATGACGTATAAATTAAGTCAAAATATCAATGTTTTCTAAATTCTACCAAGCATATATACAAAAATATGAACATAAACACCAAATCAATATCAATATATCCCACATTTGATATATTTCATAATATGTTTATTCAATATTGTAGTTGTTGATATTTTTCTTCACCTCCCTCCCATAATATAAGACAGATTTTTCTAAAAAAATAATGATAATAAAAATAATATAAGACCGTTTTTCAAGTTATGGCTAGCTTGCAAAACGGTCTTATATTGTGGGACAGACTGACAGAGGGCGTATATATTTGGTCAAACTTAGAAGGCATTACCTTTCTAGCCAAGTTTATACATCATCTATTTGGGGTCAGAGAGAGTAGTCCATATAAAGGGCAACAATTATGATTTCTACTAATTTTTGTGTTTGTACACAAAGCTACTGAGGCGGGACCTAGACTGATTGGATTTGTCCTGGAAAAGGTAACAGAGATTTGTAACTTAAACATGATGCTAAAGCTCACCAGATGATGATGGAAAGTGTTTTAAGGTTTGTGTCATTATCAAGCTTAATCATCACGCAAAGCAGGGACATGTCACTGCCACTGTGGCTAAGCAGAGGCACGTCACTGTCGCCAGTGGTGCCTGGTAGCTTCTTTTTTGATTTGCTACGCCATTTGGTTGGGAGCTTAATGGTACTGGTGAGTGATGGCTACGTACAACTGGACATTTCAGCAGCTAGCTTTCACCATCATGTATGCTATCAAGTGTTGAGTCAGATCAGAAGACCATGAGAACTACAACAAAGTCAAGATAAACATTTTTACTGTTCATTCCAGTACTGATACCTCAGCAAAATAAATGCAAGTCCATCCCGAGAAGAATAGACAAGTTACCAGATATAATGACATATATTTCTTGCACTTAGCGTAACATTTTTGGGCCTCATTGTAAGGCAAGTAACAATACATCCACCAGCATTGCCATACACATACATGCTCTCGTTTTTCGTCGGAATTTCGATTCTCGAAATTTGAAATCTTACCAAGTCGAGTCAGGATGTTCGATGGTGTCTCAGCGTATGCGTACCATGCCAGCCTTTAGCATCCGGGGACGAACTAAGTTGGCCATTTGTCTTGCGCGGATGCACTCAAAATGGTTTATTTATCTTTTCCCTGCCCAGGGGAGTTACCATTGCTTCTTGCCCTTCCTCTTTTTCCTGTTACTACTGCTGCCGCCGCCACCACCACTACTCTTTGCATGGGTTCCGCTGCCTGGAGAAGGGGGGTCGCCTTGTGCCTCAAACATGCCAGACTGCATAGCGTTCTGCAGCCACTCAAAGAACTCCTCATCGACTCCTGCATCCATGTTCGGGATTCCACCCCTTGGCCCTGACGTGCTCCCTTTGCCACTAACTTCCTTTGCCAAGCTGGCATTCACGTGGAAGGTCGGCTTGTGGGTGTTCGGTGGGCATCTCATTCCCTGGAGAAGAAAACAGAAATTTGTGTATCAGTTCATAAATTACTTTGCTTCTCTTTTTGCTTAATAGGCGGAGTGTGAAAATAATGACCCTGACTGGAAGTGCGTCACTCCACTCGACGCCTCAGATTTCAGAAACCATGCAAAATTCCTCTAGCTGTAGCTATGATTTAGTACGTTTACTGCTTTCCTATGCACCATGTATTTTTTTTATCTTAATAGTAAACTGAGAACTGGAGACAATGCCCACAGAGATTCTGGCTAAACTTCAAACTAACAGTGGCAAGTGATCCCCTTACTGAACTTACTGCACTAGTACAAAGTTTCTTGGTCACAGTTCTCATGAAAGAAACACAGGATTTCAGTGATTCAAACAGATAAGCATCTAACCATAGTACCATACCATATAGTAGCCATCCTTACAACACATAGATATGTACTGACCAAAGATCAAACTTATGAGCAATCAAATGTAATAAAGAAGATATTCATAAAACATATAAATTTTCACCTGACAGCTGAACCACTCGGTGACATCAAAAATGCTGCTTTCAGCACAAACAAATGCACGAGGCAGATCGGGCTGCATAAATTGTAAATATCACAAGACATCAGTCACAAGACATTTGTGGTGGCTAAAAGTTTTTGCAGTTGGTCATATCATGAGTTGGAATAATCTGATATTACCTTGTGCAGCATCCCAAATAGGACCGGTTGAAATGACTGCTCAACCCATCCATCACCATCTTTAGCCTGATGAAACTCTTTACAATCCTGTGATGAAGAAAAGTAACTTATACAGAACATTTACTAGTAGCACAGAATCAAAAGCAACCACAGCCATATACCAAAAGAAAATACCTGACACCATCTGCCCTGCAACTTAGGTCTTCCTGTATAAATCCACAGATGGAAATCGCCACATTTCTTGCAGGCTATTCTTCTCGATAGAGCAGAAGGTCCTTCATCAACACCTTCAGAGGGGCTAAACCCTTGTTGGAATGTACCATGTCCTCCTTTCTAGTAAATAAAATAAAACAGCAAAGAAATTATGGCTATCAGATGAGTAGTCATATTTGATACTATCTAAACAACAACAACAACAACAACAAAGCCTTTAGTCCCAAACAAGTTGGGGTAGGCTAGAGGTGAAACCCATAAGATCTCGCAACCAGCTCATGGCTCTGGCACATTGATACTTTTTAAAGAGGATAAATTAAAGCAAACTGCAAGACTATGAAGCTGTATTAATATGTAGATACTACATCTACTATTCTTGTGTCTTCTGTTTTTATCTCAGACCACCTTGGCAGAATGGATTGTTAAACCAACATAAACATTTCCCAAACACTAGTCTCATAAACAACCGATGGCAGTTGCAAGAATAAATTTTACAATTGCGACACAAAACGATACATAATATTAGGAACGTCACACTATTCAGACTGACAAAAAAATTTACTGCAACGAATACATATGAACCTATTGCATGTAACATGATTCCATACACCAAAAATCGAACTGCCTAATGTCTGAAGTCACTTTCACATCAAAACCATGACACCAAACCATCATGGAAACTGCATGTTTGCATCAGAGCAATCAAGGACACCGTCTACAGCTGGGTCAAAAACCAATGAGCAATTGTTGCCACTGAAACCATCCAGCACCCTTCTGGTAAATAATGCTTTTCCAAACATTAAATCAGGGCTTATGGACAGCAAAATATAATGTTTTTCCAACACACGCCATGCACACAAGAACATTGAACTTAACTAAACTGAACAGTAAAATCCATACCAATTCCCTGGCCAGATCAACTTCCACTAGGAACTTAACTAAACTGAACAGTAAAATCCATACCACTGGTCAAATCAACTTCAACTAACTATGACTATTACTGGGCCAGCCTTTCGAAATTGTCCTCAATTAACTGAGACCAAATGAAAAAAAAAATGCATTGCGATTTTGCAAATCCAGCAAAGCACAAATCAGCCAGATCCAAAATCCACTCGTAAGTGGTAAAGTGATTGCTGGCAGTTTAAATTTCTTTTTCTCAGGTTAACCTGAAAAACATGAACTATCATGAAATTGAATAGTCCAAATGCAAACCCTTCTCATGCACTTCAAAAACATGTCAATACACCATAATTAATTGAAACATCACAGTAGGGTGATTCTCTCGTCCAGCTAAACTGAGTACCTTTCCCTCACACAGGAGCCAACTAGCATGGAACTACTTTTAAGGAAAGAAGATATAAGAGAAAACAAGCAAAGCATAAATATTAAACATCATTTGTAAGGAATAGCTAGGAAAACCTTTTGAGAAGCACCCTGGAACCGCCTGAAGTAGTTCAGTAGCTCCTCCCTCCTTAACTCATCATCATATGTCTTTCGTTTCACTGAATCAAGAAGAACCTGTGTGTACAGTTGTGGACTCATGAATACATACATGATCTTATAAAAAGATATATTTTAATTGAATATGTAATTATTTCAACAATGAACGGATGTGAACCTCATATGCGTTTTGAAGCTTTTTAAATGCATCAGCAGCTTTATCATTGCCCATATTCTTATCAGGATGGACTAACATAGCCTGCAAAATCAGTAATCACAATTAACAAAGATATAATCAAACCTTGCAGCATATGAACATTCATATATGGCACTCATACAGCTGACATTAGTTTTATCTTTAGCATCACCTTTTTCTTGTATTCTCTCTTGAGTACTGATACATCTATGATTTCATACGGGCGAAATCCAAATGCTGAATAGTGGTCGGCGCAATTCAATAAACGTGCCACTTCATCTTCAGAGGTTAACTCCTCAGCTCCACTTGTTGACGGATCACCAGGGCCACGATTAGAAGGTTGAGTATATCCAGAATGTGAGCTGCTGTCTTTTGATGATTGCTGAAATTCCCCAAAGAAATTGCTTGATCTGTCTGAATTTTGATCAGAGTTCCTTGAAGAACCATTTTCATTGTCTACATTTTTCTTCAGGAACTGGACTAGAACGTCAGTTGAAAAGAAAGACAAATTCAGGCTCAAAAGTAATCCAAGCCATCCAATGTAGCTTCTTGCACAATACATTGAATATAGGCAGGTGACAAGCAGAGCAAATCGTTCATGCTTCAACAAAAAGGAAGCACCTGAATTTTAAGCAATGTTAGTGAACTTTACACACTATGAAATGTTTAGTAAGAGTGGTCTCAAAGGAATAGTAGACAAGTTGTAGAATATGACCTCCAACAATTACTACAGTGCTTGTTGTCCAAAAGCTTCCATACAGCCATAAAATCACCACTGCAAGCACCGCGACAATCAGGACAGCAAAACCAATACCAATAAAAGCAACCACAGAAGCAGCAATCACCTGGTCACAAAGAGAGAATAGCAAATATTAAAATACTGCCAGGACATTAAGCACATCTACTTTGATTTGACAATTCAAAGTTTCAAGCAAGAGAGAATAATAAACCCTTAGAAAGGCATCATCAACTGCAGAAGACTATACATGTTACATGGACTAAACAGGCTAGTGATCAGAAATTTTACTGAAACTACGCTTGCACTCATGAGAGGAAAGTGCAGAAAATAAATGTTGACCAAGTCCAAACCACTGTTAGCACAGTAAACATTAAATTGTCAGCAAGGCAACTAGAAAAGAAGAAAAAGATAGTTGGTCATACCATGAACATGAGCATTTTCTTTATCCCAATCATTGCAAAAATTGACAACATGCTGCACCAAAGTACTGCAATAAGGGAATTTGTCCCCAGACGAAGCAGAGAATCGAAGCCCCTTATGTTGCAGTCTAACCAAACAGTCAACAAGAGCAACATCAGCTTTCCAGCACTAAACATCCAGGCCCGAGCAATAGGATAAACATACTCCATTTTGCTGAGGGCATAGGCACGCCCTTTTTCTGCCATTGCCATGAAAGCTGTGATAGCTGGCCTATTTTTCTCAACTAATACTTTGCTTTCTTCCATCACATACATCATCGAGGTTCTAAAAAAGGATGCAGCCATGGAAGTAACATGCCTGGTCTTCTCTTTGACTTGCTCTGTCAAAATACGCAATGGAGTTTGTTCTACTGATGAGTTTTTACCAAAGCCACGCCGTGAGGATTTCTTGCCATCTCTTCTTGGTCTGGTACTGCTGAAAGGTGGCCCAGGTTCTTCTGAATTTTGCATATCAGTACTGATATCTTCTGGTTGTTGTTTATGTGAAGTTATGTCATCAGATTTACCAAAGGAGGTGCCATTGCTTTTGTTCTTCTTCTTGTTGCTTTTTGTTTTCTGGCCAGTGTTCCCTCCAGAACCATTTGATTTACCTTGAAGATGTGAACTTGGATCTTCACCATGCACTGGATCTCTTTCTGGTGTATTTAGTATATCACCATTAGTTGTATTTTGCCGATTAGGTGAAGCAAGATTCGGACCACTTTTACTTTGACTTCCTTTTCGCGCCATGATTTCACTCAAGATGTGGTGGATTCTCAGTTTAGGCAATGCATCACGGTAGTTCACACGGAAGGAGTAGCATGTCTTTCCGTTTTCCCTTGGTCAAACCCTACCTGCGGATACAGAACAGCATATCATAAATATTGATTCCAAAGTAAGAAATCTTTCAAAGACATTGAACCCTTCATGTCCACGACACGCAGACAAACAACCAGAGAAGTGTCAGATTTTGCTACTCGCTCCGAACCATATTAATTGTCGCTGAATTAATATGGAACCATATTATCAGCGACAATTAATATGGATCGGAGGGAGTAGCTAAATTGCTAGGCCAAATGGCCAATGTCATAGAGTTTGAGCACATCACTTCCCCAAGAGCAAGTCCAGACTCTTAGGGGCTGTTTGGATCGGCGCCCTTGCCTGCCTAGCCAATATATCGGTGTTGACCGGTGCTTCGTATCCTGTTTGGATGGAATCCAAATTTTTGGCAAGCCAGCCCCACTTGAGCCTTTCCACTCTGTTTTTGCGCCAAAGCGCTGGCAAAACGGCGGCGGACAAATCGCTCGCCGATATTTTGGCGCGCCAACGACGTCCATGATTTGGCGGGACGTGCCTGGGCAGGAACCAAGCAGCCCCTTAACTAACTCGAAATTGGCAAACTCACTAGGCTATGGCACAAAATTCCTCCAAAACTAGACAACAAAAACAACATCTCTAAACATAACAACAAATCGATTGATCCGAGAAAAAATAATTTTATAGCTCATAAAGTAATAAGATTTCTCTCATAGTGACTATCGAATTACCCCAAATAAGTTCACAGGTCACCACATAAGTTCACGGGTCATTAAAAAGGCAGCATCTCATCCCTCCCACCACGCCATTGATCAACCTCCGCCACAAGACCTAGGGTTTATTAGGGGACTGCACAAATCACGCGAAGGAGCATACAAGGAAAGCAAGGAACCCTCACCTGGCGGCGTCAGAGCTCCGCGGGAGAGGCGGCGCGCGTCGGGGACGGGCAGGCCGCGGGGCGCCGGGGCTCCACGGGGAGGGGCGGCGTCGAAGGGGGCCGGGGGGCGCGGGGCCTCCGTGCGAACAGCAGCGTCGGGTGGCGTTGGAAGGCGCCGGAGTTCCGCGGGGAGGGCGGCGTCGGGGTCCGCTGGGCGGCGCCGGAGAGCGGAGGAGGGGGAGCGAGCGAGCGGGGAACAGCACGGAGAGGGGACCAGCGCGAGAGGGAGAGGGGTGGGGGGTGGAGGGTAGAGAGGGGGTAATTTGGTCTTTTGGCGTGCCCCGAAGAGGATCTGGTGAATCCGGCTCCACGTGGAACATGATTTAACCGTTGATGGTCTTTCTCTCCGACTCAGATCAGATCGGACGCCCAGGCAATACGGTGGCGCTCTTTGTATGTTCTTGTTTGTGCACATGTCTTGTGTTTTTCTCACACAAGTGGGCCCAGGGGCTATCTTAGCTAGACCTGCACATGGGCAGCCCGACCCGGTGGCCCATACCCAAAAGCCCGACATCTGGGCCAGGCTTGGGCTCAGTTTTTTTTAGCCCAAAGCCCGACTTGAAAGACCAAATGAGGCTTAAATACTTATTTTAGTTGAAAAATAGCAAAAACAATATATTAAATGCCCAAAAATAACAAATTTAAATGAAAATTTGTATTGTTCAGGTGTTTCGGGTTGGGCCGGGCCTAGGAGGTTTTTCACTTTGGGCTTGGCCAGACCCTGGGTATGATCAGGTTAAATCTTAGCCATGGAATTGGACAAAGTTGCTCTAAGATATGTGAGATCTTTTGGAAAGTGGAAGTGAGAAGAATCCTTCAAATCCTGTTGCCGAATGGGTAGATCGGCGATCTCGTAGCATGGCAATATGCTAAAACAAATAGCCTCTCTCTTCGTCCATCCTATTGCCTTGAATGGGAGTCTCAACACAGTAAGAAGCTAAAACGGGTCATGGGGCAGAATTGTTCACAAGCTAGTATCATTTGAAAGAAACTTTTGAAGTGTGAAAGCACAAGTGCTCCCTGGGTGATTTTGGTAATTAATGTCAACATATCTCTTGTTGGACTAATACTTTTATCTAGTATATTTCAGAGAGTTCAACAAAGGCGTGGCATGGACAAGAGGATGTGGAACGCCTTCAAGATGCTAAGGACAAACATTGGCAAAAGCTCAAGACTCTTCATTTTCATTTTAGTGATCCAAGATCACATTGAGTCCATAGGAAAGCCAATACTATTAAAAGGGGATGAGGTGTTGTTTAATGGCTTGCTTGCTCGAAGTGCTTAGTGATATGCTCCAAAGCCCTCAACCACTTTCTCATTTCTACATATGTCCCAAATCAAAAGTCAAACTCGGCCCCACCGATTTGATCTATCCGGTGCCACCAAGTTCACTTGACATAGCCACTGCCAGAAACCCTAATCAGGTCGGTCTCATCGATGGGATCTCGGTCTCACCAAGATGGGCTTGCAAACTCTCTGTTGCATGTTGCATGTTGCATCTGTTTCGGTCTCACCGAGATATGCAGTCGGTCCCATCAAGTTTGCTTGACCAACTCTCTGTTTTGCTTATTACCAAAATCGGTCTCACCGAGTTTGTGTAATTGGTCAAACTGAGTTGAGGTTTTACCCTAACCCTAGCACATCGGTCCCACCGAGTTGATCGCATCGGTCCCACCGAAAAGCCTAACGTTCACATTTTGAACTAAATCGGTCTGACCGAGTTGCAGTATTCGGTCTCATCGAGTTTGGTGAATTGTGTGTAACGGTTAGATTTTGTGTGGAGGCTATATATACCCCTCCACCCATCCTCCATTCGTGGAGAGAGCCATCAGAACGTGCCTACACTTACATCATTCATTTTCTGAGAGAGAACCGCCTACTCATGTGTTGAGACCAAGATATTCCAATCCAGCCACAAGAATCTTGATCTCTAGCCTTCCCAAGTTGCTTTCCACTCAAATCATCTTTCCACCATATCCAAATCTATGAGAGAGAGTTGAGTGTTTGGGAGACTATCATTTGAAGCACAAGAGTAAGAAATTCATCATCAACACACCATCTATTATCTTTTGGAGAGTGGTGTCTCCTAGATTGGTTAGGTGTTACTTGAGAGCCTTTGTCAAGATTGTGGAGTTGAACCAAGGAGTTTGTAAGGGCAAGGAGATCGCCTACTTCGTGAAGATCTACCCAAGTGAGGCAAGTCCTTCGTGGGCGATGGCCATGGTGGGATAGACAAGGTTGCTTCTTCATGGACCCTTCGTGGGTGGAGCCCTCAGTGGACTCGCGCAACCGTTACCCTTCATGGGTTGAAGTCTCCATCAACGTGGATGTACGATAGCACCACCTATCGGAACCATGCCAAAAATCTCTGTGTCTCCAATTACGTTTGCACACTCCAATCCCATCCCTTTACTTTCTTGCAACTTGCATGCTTTACTTTCCGCTGCTCATATACTCTTGCCATGCTTGCTTGAAATGTATTGTGAATGTTTAAACTTGTGCTAAAATTCCACCTTAGCTTTTCCTTGTTGAGGGTCTATTCACCCCCACCCTCTAGACACCTCTTCTCGATCCTTTCAAAGTGCTTTCTTACCCTCCATGCTTACTAGAGAAAGAAATGAAATACATGATCCTTTGAACTCATTAGGTGAAAAAACTATTTTTGATGACTTTCATGCTTGCTATATTGAAGGCCATGATGCCCCTATGATACATAGAGATGAATATACTATTGTTATTTGTGATAAGAATAAAATTATTAGTGTTGCACCCACACTTTATAGTCCTATATCATGCTTTTGAACTCCCCCAACTACACTATATAAGAGAAGTTTGCTTTTGTTAAGGATTATATTGGTGGCTCGCAACTTACTTATTCTCATGATGCTACTAATGAAAGTTATATAATTAACTTTGTTGCTACTCTATAATTATTTTGATAAAGGAAGAAATGACGAGCCTCTCTATATTTCTAATACACTAAAATTACAAGAAATTGGCATTAGCATTTACTCTGTATTCATGAATTGTTCTCTTACGGCATGTCAATGCACAAGAAGAGGGTTATGTTTCATTGTTACATGATCTATGTGTGATAACCTGGCTTAAGAGGGATGATAGACTACTCATATCAATAAGGAATTCCTTTTTTTTCAGAAGCCCATTCGGACAGAACTGCAAAGTTAAGCGTGCTTAGCTTGGAGTAATTTCAGGATGGGTGACCGACCGGGAAGTTGCTCCTGGGTGCGCACGAGTGAGGACAAAGTGCGCAGAAAAGACCAGTATTGATCTGTGGGGCCAGTCTAGATCCCGCCAGGAGTAACGACCACCGGCGGGTGTGTCCGGGGCATTACAAGTTGGTATCGGATCCAACCCTCGCGGTTACACGGATGTTTGCGGACAGGTGTGCGGTCATGTTGTTCATGATGTTTGTGACCCGTCGTGGCACCCGGCATGGCACATGTACCGGACTAGATGCACATACGTATGTGCCAAGAGGGAATGTTCCTGTGGCCTGACGAGGACATCGGTTCCTCTGAGTGGGGGTGTATGTGATAGCCTAGCTTAAGAGGGATGATAGACTACTCATATCAATAAGGAATTGCTTCTTTTCCGGAAGCCCATTCGGACAGAACTTTTCTTGCTAAACCATAGTTCATATGGTGTCGTCTCAACGGATTTAGATGGTGCCCTATTTAACGTGAATGCAAATGTCTCTAATGCATAACCCCAAAACGATAGTGATAAATCGGTAAGAGACATCATAGATTGCACCATATCTAATAAAGTACGGTTATGACGTTCGGACACACCATTATGATGTGGTGTTCCAGGTGGCATGAGTTGTGAAACTATTCCGCATTGTTTCAAATGAAGACCAAACTCATAACTCAAATATTCTCCTCCATGATCTGATCGCAGAAACTTTATTCTCTTGTTACGATGATTTTCCACTTCACTATGAAATTCTTTGAACTTTTCAAATGATTCAGACTTATGTTTCATCAAGTAGATATACCCATATCTGCTCAAATCATCTGTGAAGATCAAAAAATAACGATACCCGCCGTGAGCCTCAACACTCATCGAATTGCATACATCAGTATGTATTATTTCCAATAAGTCAGTTGCTTGCTCCATTGTTCCGGAGAACGGAGTTTTAGTCATCTTGCCCACGAGGCATGGTTCGCAAGCATCAAATGATTCATAATCAAGTGATCCCAAAAGCCCATCAACATGGAGTTTCTTCATGCGCTTTACACCAATATGACCTAAACGGCAGTGCCACATATAAGTTGCACTATCATTTTTAACTTTGCATCTTTTGGCTTCAATATTATGAATATGTCTATTACTATGATCGAGATTCAATAAACCATTCACATTGGGTGTATGACCTCAGAAGGTTTTATTCATGTAAACAGAATAACAATTATCCTTGACTTAAATGAATAACCGTATTGCAATAAACATGATCCAATCATATTATGCTCTACGCAAACACCAAATAACATTTATTTTAGGTCAACACTAATCCCGAAGGTAAAGGGAGTGTGCGATGGTGATCTTATCAACCTTGGAATCACTTCCAACTTACATCAACACCTCACCCTTAACTAGTCTCTATTTATTTTGCAACTCCCGTTTCGAGTTACTACTCTTAGTAACTAAACCAGTATCAAATACTAAGGTGTTGTTATAAACACTAGTAAAGTACACATCAATAACATGTATATCAAATATATACTTTTGTTCACTTTGCCATCCTTCTTATCCGCCAAGTATCTAGGGCACTTCCACTTCCAGTGACCATTTCCTTTGCAGTAGAAGCACTCAGTTCCAGGCTTGGGTCTAGCTTTGAGCTTTGTCGGTGTCAAAACTGGCGGATCTCGGGTAGGGGGTCCCGAACTATGCGTCTAGGCGGATGGTAACAGGAGGCAGGGGACACGATGTTTTACCCAGGTTCGGGCCCTCTTGATGGAGGTAAAACCCTACGTCCTACTTGATTGTTCTTGATGATATGAGTATTACAAGAGTTGATCTACCACGAGATCAGAGAGGCTAAACCCTAGAAGCTAGCCTATGGTATGGTTGTTGTTGTCCCTACGGACTAAACCCTCCGGTTTATATAGACACCGGAGGGAGCTAGGGTTACACAGAGTCGGTTACAAGGAAGGAGATCTACATATCCGTATTGCCAAGCTTGCTTTCCACGCCAAGGAGAGTCCCATCCGGACACGGGACGAAGTCTTCAATCTTGTATCTTCATAGTCCAACAGTCCGGCCAAAGGATATAATCCGGCTGTCCGGATACCCCCTAATCCAGGACTCCCTCAGTAGCCCCTGAACCAGGCTTCAATGACGATGAGTCCGGCGCGCAGATTGTCTTCGGCATTGCAAGGCGGGTTCCTCCTCCGAATACTTCATAGAAGATTTTGAACACGAGGATCATGTCCGGCTCTGTAAAACAAGTTCCACATACCACCGTAGAGAGAATAATATTTCCATAAATCTAATCTGCTGATGTACCCCATACTGTGACATCACACCACAGCCAGGTCTTTATTCGAATCGTTTTTCAGAACCAATCTCAGCGTGTTCCGTGAGGCGGTTTCCTTGGCACGTCTTGTCGAAGCAGAGATCGTGTCCCCTTTATTACGGGATTCTCATCAATACGGACGTGGGTAACCCAACTGTGCCTATTGGTAGGACTCCTAGATCTTAGGCAAGTCCCAAACGGCCACGAGGAGGACGCTTGATGTTCACCCTCTTTATAAAGGGGACAAGGCCTTCTCCTCTCGATCTTAATCGAATCTGCCTCCCGCCTCGAGTTCCAACACCCAAAGCTCAAGTTTAGGCACTTCGGACCTTCAACTATGTCCGGATCCAACCTTCAAGGTCGGTGGATGCCTTCCTCCGTCATGGAGGAGGACATCAAGAAGTTGAGAGAGGCCAGATATCTGACCGCTGAAATTTCGCATCGGCTGCCTGCCCGAGGGCAAGTCGTTCCTACTCCCGAACCCAACGAGAGGGTCGTGTTCGTCTCCCACTTCCTCCGAGGACTAGGCCTCGCTCTAGATCCCTTTGTCAGGGGTCTTATGTTCTATTACGGGCTTGATTTTCATGATCTGGCCCCGGATTCCCTTCTTCACATCTCGACATTTATTATCGTATGTGAGGCCTTCCTCTGCATTACCCCTCACTTCGGCCTGTGGCTCAAGACCTTCGATGTGAAGCCGAAGATGATCGAGGGGCAGCACGCAGCATGCGGAGGCGCTTTAATAAGCAAAATCACTGACGCTCCATGGCCTGAGGGTTGCTTCCCAGAGGTGTCCGGATTGTGGCAGCGGGAGTGGTTCTACATCACAGCTCCCCGAATTGCCAAGTGGGTAGCCGCCCCCACCTTTCGCTCAGGCCCCCCACCACAACTGATGTCATGGATCGGTAGGGGGCTAAGCTGGGGTCCAGCCAAGGACGTGCCAATACTGTAAAGCCGTATCCGAGATCTCTTTGAGAGAAATTTCAGTCTGGTTATGGTAGTGCAAGTTATGCTAGTTCGTCAAGTCCAGCCTTGCAAACGCTGGCCCCTTCGCATGTGGGAATTCAACCCGGAAGGACCGCGAGCTATTCAACATTTCCTCGGCATGACGCACAAAGAGATGTACAAATTGTTCTTCGGATCACAAATAATGTGTCCGGACATCACTGGGGATGCAGGTCTGAGCTGCAATCGCCCGGATACCCAAGTAAGTAGCCCCGCATCCGAACACACTGTCTGTTTATTTATCGCAACATCACCCTAAAAAACCGCTCTTTGACCAGGATTGGATAGCGAAGGCAAAGTTGATCAGGTGTCCGGCCCCCTCCCTGAGACTTCACCAAATCCCGTGCTAACCAGGATGTTGGAGATCGCGCCTTATCAAGCGCCCTCAGGAGAAGATAAAAGGGGGAACAAGGAGGCTAGCGCCTCCGTGAAGGAGGTTAGCCGGGGAGGAGGAACTGAAACTTCCTCTCCCCAGGGAAGGAAGAGAACCGCCTCTGAGGATCCGGAGACAATAGTCTCCAAATGGGGGAAGAAATCTCCGCCGGAGGGTCTTACCCTGGGGGATACCCTGGCCGCACTATGCCCTCAAGGGGATCATCCCTCCACCGAGCTGTAAGTAAATGGTACTTAATAATGAAAATATCTCGCTTTACTTCCGAGGAAAATAACCGAAGCATTCATCTTGCAGTTCGGATCTTAGCCCTTCTCAGCAGAGCTCGTCTTCAGGGGATCTTCTTCCAGAGATGATGGAGAGCGAAACGCCTCCCCCTGCCACACCGCTTCATGAGGCGGGCAACCCCGAGGTGTCATCGCGAAGGGTTTCTCCTGATCCGGCAGGGCCATAAGGTAATCCTATGGCCACCCGAAGTCCTCAGTATCTGGCTCTTGAAGGGAGCAATCAAAAGAGTCCGACACCATCTGGTGTGCGGTCGGACGTACCGAGGAATCTGCTTGAGCAAGCGGCTATCTTAGAAGAGCACTACACGTTGATGGGTACGGTGATTGAAAGGATTTCGTCCGCCGAAAGCGGGTTGCATGAAGCCTTTATGAGTCTACTGACGGGTTTTGAGGTACACGAAATGATGTACATTGTTGATAGTACCGCACATTTTTAGATGTGCCCTGTGTAGATAGTAGCCCCTGAGACTCTGGTTGTCGTCAAAAATGGCGGCAAATAGAGGATCATAGTCCCAGGTAATAACCAGACCGCCTTTTTGTGTGCAGGTGGTTGAAGCTCCGGTGGCTAGCCGGACTGATGGGTTTGCCGAACTAAGGCGGCAACTGGATGCGGCAGATGCCGACATCGTGCTTGTTAACAAGTGGCTTGACGAGGCACAAGGTAGGTGATTTTTCTGGTGATTGTCACATAGTAAGAGCAGCATGATGCCAGTATCTTTAATATGTTGTGACTGCAGATGGAGCTGCCACTGTGGAGACCCTTCGGGCAGAGCTTGCCCGAGCCAAGGAGCAAGCAAGGAGTAGTAATGCGGCCGCTTTAAAGGCGGCCGAAGAGTTAAGGGCCGAACAGGCCGCGCATTGCGAGAGCAAAGAAAAAATAGCCAAGATGGCTGTAGAGTTAAAAGATGCTGATAACCTTTACCAGCTTCTTGAAGAAGAAAACCTGGCGAAGGCGACGGACCTGGAAAAGGCCCGGGTTGCTGCCAAGGAAGCCCGCTCCAAAATTAGAGCGACGAAGGAGGAGCTGCATCAAGCTGCGGATATTGTATCTGGGAAGCCCTTCTTGTTGCGGACTAAGTTCGGGGATCCGAAGTATGCACCTCTGGACCGGCTATGGAGTTCTGCGGACGCCTACGTGGATTTGGCTGCAAGTGCTGCTGATGCGGCCGAGTACTTCAAGGATCAGAAAGAACACGAAGTGGAAAAACTGTTTTGGTCACAATTTCATGCTCCAGCCCGTCCGCTGCTATTGAATGAGCAAATGGCCGAGTGGGCCGAGCTCCATAGATTATCCGGACTAGCCATGAGGTTCGTTGTGGATCATCTGTGGCCGAAAGGGCCAAGGCCAAATAGCTACTTTAGCTTAGTGCAACAATTCCTTGGTGCTGTGCCACACATCGATGCTGTAAAGAGGTCGGCGTGCATAGAAGGCTCACGGATGGCCCTTACCCGTGTCAAAACATACTGGGCGGAGATGGATGCCACCACTGTTGCGGCACATGGTTCGGCCATAGGCCGAGTGGCTGCCGAGCACTACTTTGAAGAAGTTCTTGAAGTCGCTCGTTCGATAGATGCTTAGTGCTCGAAGAATATTATGTTTGAGTGACATGTATTCCCATTGTAAAAACAATGTTTTATTGAGTTTATCAAGGCTGTATTTATACTTTTGCCCGAAAGTACTATGATGCCTCCTGTGCGGCCATTTATGTATATATGTATATAACCTGAAAGATGGCAGTCATTGGCTTCAGCCCCCACGCATATAATGCGGGGGTGTTCGCAGAAGATGCATGTTCACACTTGATCCAACGTCTTGGTCCATTAAGGAGGTGATAGCGCAGCGAAATAGGCAATCAGACTATAATGCTTTAACACTTTCACTTAGCCAGAGGAGTTTGACAGTGGGGCTACTATATAGCCCCTGGTGGCTCCGCGCTCATCCGAATTCGGGGCGCGTACATGCCTGGCCGGGAAATGGCCCTTCGTTAAGGCGGAGGAATCCCGAAGATTCCGCTAGGTCATCGAGTGGTTGACCAGTCTCATGTTATATCATGACAGTCCGTTTTCGGCTTTCTCTACTGAGGTGCTCGTCCGGATGAACCAGGGCACAATCGCAGTAGTTCTCCTGGTGCCGCCTTAGCCGATAGAGCGGAACGTAAGGCAGCAAAACACAGGAGCCGGGCAAACCCAACATTTGACCAAAGACATGATTCGGAGCTGATGCATATAAGGCCAAACTCGCGACGCCGAACACTCCCTAAGGTATTCGGTCTTTATGATGTAAACCGGGCTAAACGGTGCCCTTTGTAATAAGCCCCTGGTGTCCAGGTACGTGCAATATTCTGACGTGGCCACATGCCAATACGTCAGCATCCTACCGCCGAACTAAGCAAAATAAGATACATAAAGGATAAACATCACATGCAATCAAAATATGTGACATGATATGGCCATCATCATCTTGTGCCTTTGATCTCCATCTCCAAAACACCGTCATGATCTCTATCGTCACCGGCATGACACCATGATCTCCATCATCTTGATCTCTATCAACGTGTCGTCACATGGTCGTCTCACCAACTATTGCTTTTGCAACTATTATTATCGCATAGCGATAAAGTAAAGCAATTATATGGCGCTTGCATCTTATGTAATAAAGAGACATAAGGCTCCTGCCAGTTGCCGATACCTTTAACAAAACATGATCATCTCATACAACAATTTATATCTCATCGCGTCTTGACCATATCACATCACAACATGCCCTGCAAAAACAAGTTAGACGTCCTCTACTTTGTTGTTGCAAATTTTACGTGGCCACTACAGGCTGAGCAAGAACCATTCTTACCTACGCATCAAAAAACCACAACGCGGTATAGTGATTGCTTTTTGATCTTCAGAAAGAACCATGTTCATTGAATCTGATTCAACTAAAGTTGGAGAAACAGACACACACTAGCCACCTGTGTGCGAAGCACGTCGGTAGAACCAGTCTCGCGTAAGCGTATGCGTAATGTCGGTCTGAGCCGCTTCATCCAACAATACTGCTGAATCAAGAATAAACTAGTGATGGCAAGCAATATGTATATACCCACGCCCACAACTCCTTTGTGTTCTACTCGTGCATATAACATCTACGCATAGACCTGGCTCGGATGCCACTGTTGGGCAATGCAGTAATTTCAAAAAAATTCCTACGCACACGCAAGATCATGGTGATGCATAGCAACAAGAGGGGAGAGTGTTGTTTACGTACGTACCCTCATAGACCATAAGCCGAAGTGTTATGACAACGCGGCTAATGTAGTCGTACGTCTTCATGATCGACTGGTCCTAGTACCGAAAGTACGACAACTCTGCGATCTGCACACGTTCGGCTCGATGACGTCCCACGAACTCATGATCCAGCAGAGTGTTGAGGGAGAGCTTCGTCAGCATGACGGCGTGATGACGGTGATGATGGTGCTACCAGAACAGGGCTTCGCCTAAGAACCGCTATGATATGAACGAGGTGGATTATGGTAGAGGGGGGCACCGCACACGGCTAAGAGATCAATGATCAACTTGTGTGTCTATGGGGTGCCCCCTGGCCACGTATACAAAGGATGGAGGGAGGAGGAGGCCGGCCCTCATAGAGCGCGCCCAAAGTGTGGAGTCCTACTAGGACTCCCTAGTCCTAGTAGGATTCCACCTCCTACATGGAATAGGAAAAAAGGAAGGGAGAAGGAGAAGGAAGGAAGGGGGCGCCCCCTTTCCCCAGTCCAATTCAGACCAATCCATGGGGAAGGGGCGTGGCCACCGTTGAGGCATTTCTCTCCTTTCCCATATGGCCCATTAAGGCCCAATACGAATTCCCATAACTCTTCGGTACTCCGAAAAATACCCGAATCACTCGGAACCATTCCGATGTCCGAATATAGCCTTCCAATATATTGATCTTTACATCTCGACCATTTCGAGACTCCTCGTCATGTCCCCGATCTCATCCGGGACTCCGAACAAACTTCGGTCATCAAATCACATAACTCATAATACAAATTGTCACGGAATGTTAAGCGCGCGGACCCTACGGGTCCGAGAACTATGTAGACATGACCGAGACACATCTCCGGTCAATAACCAATAGCGGAACCTGGATGGTCATATTGGCTCCTACATATTCTACAAAGATCTTTATCGGTCAAACCACATAACAACATACGTTGTTCCCTTTGTCATTGGTATGTTACTTGCCTGAGATTCGATCATCGTATCTCAATACCTAGTTCAATCTCGTTACCGGCAAGTCTTTTTACTCATTCCGTAATGCAACATACTGTAACTAACTCATTAGTCATATTGCTTGCAAGGCTTATAGTGATGTGCATTACTGAGAGGGCCCAGAGATACCTCTCCGATACATGGAGTGACAAATCCTAATCTCGATCTATGCCAACTCAACAAACACCATCAGAGACACCTGTAGAGCATCTTTATAATCACCCGGTCACGTTGTGATGTTTGATAGCACACAAGGTGTTCCTCCAGCATTCGGGAGTTGCATAATCTCATAGTCATAGGAACATGTATAAGTTATGGAGAAAGTAATAGCAACAAATTAAACGATCATCGTGCTAAGATAACGGCTGGGTCAAGTCAATCACATCATTCTCTAATGATGTGATCTCGTTAATCAAATGACAACTCAAGTCTATGGTTAGGAAACATTACCATCATTGATTCAACGAGCTAGTCAAGTAGAGGCATACTAATGACATTCTGTTTGTCTATGTATTCACACATGTACTAAGTTTCCGGTTAATACAATTCTAGCATGAATAATAAACATTCATGATATAAGGAAATATAAATAACAACTTTATTATTGCCTCTCGGGCATATTTCCTTCACGACCATCAACAATATCCAACTGCAAGGCCTCTGCAGCAAAGGGGCCATATCACACATCGTCCACCTTTGCGTCGTCGCGCCAACAACAACAAAGCCGTCTGCACCAACCCCGGCCTGTATTCAGCAAGTTCTCGACGACTTCCCCAACGTCTTCGCTGAGCCCACAGGCCTGCCACCTCAGCGCGCCTGTGATCACCAGATTCCTCTCATACCCGGTGCGCAACCTGTGAACATACGACCGTACCGTCACAAACTAGAGCACAAGTCTGAAATTGAAGCAGAAGTGGAAGAGCTGCTGCGTTCTGGGATCATTCAAAGAAGCACCAGCCCATTTTCATCATAGTCATTCTTGTCAAGAAGAAGGACGGGATGGCGCTTGTGCATCGATTCTCAATGCCCTCACCGTGATCGCTAAGTACCCTGTCCCCATCATCGAAGAACTCCTCGACGAACTCCACGGTGTAGCATGGTTCTCTAAGCTGGATCTTCACGCCAGCTATCATCAGATTCGGCTGGCTCTTGGAGAGGAGTACAAGACCGCATTCCAAACTCACCAAGGCCACTTTGAATTCAAAGTAGTCTCATTCAGGCTTGCAGGAGGCCTGGCTACTTTCATTGGGGCCATCACAACAACTCTCAAGCCGCTCAACCGTGTCTTCGTGCTTTCATTCTTCGACGACATCCTTGTCTTCAGCAAATCGCTCTAGGAACATGTCGACCACCTACGCCAAGTACTCACACTCCTTCGCAGAGATAGTTGGAAAGTCAAATTCAGCAAGTGCGCTTTTGGGCAGCAATAGATATCTTACCTTGGCCACACCATCAGTGTGCACGGCGTCTCCACTGACCCGTCCAATATTACTTCAGTAACGAATTGGACGACACCTACTGACGTCAAAGGGGTGCGTAGTTTCTTGGGGATCACAGGATATTACCGTCGTTTCGTTAGAAACTTCGGGGTCATAGCTCGTCCATTGTTCAATATGCTCAAGAAGGGAGTCCCATTGTAACACCCACAATTCGGCTATATCTCCCATGTGTCGGGGCACGACTTAGAGGCATAGCCGCATTGTGGGTGTTACAAGTTGGTAATCAGAGCCTTCCCCGACTTAGGAGCCCCCTGCTTGATCGAATCGCTGATGTTGTTGAGTCTAGAAGAAAATGTTTTGAGTCTTAGGATTATATATATCGGAGAGTAGGATTCTTTTTACTCCTTAGTCCCTTCGTCCCTCTGGTGAGGCCTCCTGACGTAGAGTTTTGACTGTTCTCTCCTCAAATTTCATGAAAAAAATGAGGATCACGCGGGTATCTTGGAATCGTTCTGATGGTTTTGTGACGAGAACATTGTTCTTGGTGCCTCCTGACATTTAGGGGTTGTGGCAGTGTCCCGGGGAGTTGAGCTCTGAGGTGTTGTCGTCACAATTTTATTGTTGCAGTTCTGGAATACCCGAGTTCGCCGACATCAAAAATCTCTTTTATGCAGTTGTTGGTGAGATAACCTCGACGCCACCCAATACTGGGGCGGGAGTTCGGGAGTATTGCCATAACTCGTATAACGGATGCTTTTTGAAGGTTGAGGTAAATGCTTTCCAAAGGTTTCTTGGTTATGTGTTGAAGGATGGATACAGCTGGATGTAGGATTTGCTAGTTTTGGGTGAGATATTATGCTTCCCCTCTATCCCCAACACCTGATTGCATAACCAGAAAGTTTCGGGAGTTTTATAGGTGGGAATTCATGTAGCTCTAGTATTTCTTTCCGCAGATATTTGGTTTGTGATTGGGTAATCCTTACCACTTATTTGTTCATATCCGTACCTTGTTGCTTTATTTCATCTACCTTTATCTAAGTGGCTTCTCAACCTTAACGGAAGTGTGATGATTTACTTTGGAATTCATTCGTTCATCCTTGTTCGAATGTTTATTGTGAAGACTTTATGTTGCAATTTCGATCCATTGATTCAGCTTGAATATATGTCTTTCAAGATGTTAACGGATGTCAACCTCTTCAGGATGGCTCCTCCAACGCGTCAGAATCTGGAACCTCCGCCACCACCTCCACCTCCGGAGGCATGGCAAGCTATCATGGCAGCCACCAACGCCAACACTTAGATGCTTTTGCAACTCTTGCAAGAGTGCAACCAAGGGCAAGGCAACCAAGGAACTCAAGGCCAAGGCAACAATCAACCTCAGTTTGCTACCCTCAATCAGTTCCTCGCAAACTAGCCGAAGTCCTTCAGTAACTGTGTCGAGGCCACAGACGCCGACGACTGGCTCGTGGATATCTGCAAACATTTTGAGTGTAGCAATGTCAGGCCTAAGGACTTTGTCAAGTTTGCTTCGTTTCAACTCAAAGACCAAGCTGCTGAGTGGTATCAACAATACAAAGATTCCAAAGGAGGCCGTGTGATTACCTGGGATGATTTCCGCCGAGACTTCAAAGCTCATCACATTCCACAAAGTGTTGCTAGGAGTAAGCGTGAGGAGTTCCGCAATCTCAAGCAAGGCAGCATGTCCGTGTATCAATACAATATCCAGTTTCAGAAACTCGCTCGCTTCGCTAAACAAGACGCCCCTGATGAAAGGAGCATGATTTATCAATTCAGAGGTGGCCTCAGAGAAGATCTGCAATTAGCTCTCGTGCTTCTTGAGCCGACTAAGTATGATGAATTCTACAACATGGCACTAAAGCAAGAAGCTGCTCAGCTCAAGTGTGAGGCATCTAAGAAGAGAGTCAGGGATGCAACTCAATCTTCTTCTTCAACTCAAGTGGCAGTTAAGCAATAGAAGTTCTGGTTGCCTCCTCCTCCTCCGTTTCGTCAGCCTTATCAGCAGAAGAGTAAAGGTGGCAATGGATCTTCCCACCCACCCAACCCAGGCTATCAGAACAAAGCTTGGTCTCATACTCCAAGGTCAAGTACTCCTTATCACCGTCCGCTCTCAGAGGTTACTTGCAACAAGTGTCAGCAGAAAGGGCACTATGCAAACAAATGCATCAACCAAAGGCGCCTTCCGCCTCCTCCTCCTGTGAGATCTGCCAGCAATGCAGTGGTCAAGCATAATTCCAAGTTTGCAAAGGTCAACATGATGAACGCAGCTCAGGCAGAGGACTCTTCAAAAGTGATCATGGGTCATCTTCCTATTAATGATTTTCCTGCAAAAGTTCTTTTTGACACTGGTGCATTACTTAATTTCATCTCAAGACCATTTGCATCTAAGCATGAGTTGGCTTTCCAAGTTTTGCCTAGACCATAATCAGTTGTCTCTCCGGGCAAATGCATGCACGCTAACTCCATGGTTCCGGAGTTTTAATCAAGATGGGTGACTATAAGTTTTTGTCTTCTCCAATTGTTCTTGGTGACTCAGATATTGATCTAATTCTTGGCATGGACCGGCTTTCTAAGCACAAGGCTCAGCTTGATTGTGCTGCCAGACAGATTCAGTTGACACACTCTTCTGAGGATGTGATCATCTATGCTGCTCGTGATGATACCATTTGACTATTTTCTCTCAATGAGAAGGGCGAGTTGTCGGAGTAAATAGCCATGGGTAGCCTAGCCGGCTTCCCCTGGCCCTTCTGAAAAAATTACGAGCTTGTCCGGCTCTCAAGAACCCAAGACATGGGGCCGCCTTCCCCTCGCTGGCTATCATCCAGGCCGGCTTTCGGAAGGCGGCCCGACTTTAGCCCTCATGAAGAAAGCCACGGGAGGGCCGACTTCGGGAAGTCGGCTGTGAGAAGGCCGACTCCAAGAAGCCGGCTCCCATAAAGCGGTCGAGACCGTACCCTCAAAGTTTGCACCCACCTAACGGCGGTGCGACGGGGCGTGGCTACAGTGAAGCCTGCCACCCCCGAATCCCGGAGCACGCCTGGCACGGTGCGCCGTACGGAGTGGCCATGACCCGTCCGGCGCGGCACTGTTGCCATGTTGACCCTAATGTCACCCACGATGGGCCGCCAGCGCGGCCCCCAGACGGTGGGCCCCTTCGGGCAGAGAGACACCCGAAGGCGGGCACGCCTCCCCCCAGTCGGCCCAAGACAGAGCCGGCTCCCCGCAGCCGGCTCGCCACCTCCCTCGAAGGAGACGCCCCATTAAGGAGGCAAGACACGGTGAGGCTACAGCGATCGCCCGACGGGCGGCGGCACTGTAGCCACGCCTACCATGATGAAGCCCACGTCACCAAGATGGAGCCACAGTAACCAGCCGCCGACCAGGCCCTGGACAGTGGGGCCTGCCTGTCAACCAAGGGGCCGGCAGCCGGCGGGACCCACCAGTCGGCGGGCCCCAGCAGCCGGCGCAGAAGCCGGTGAGCGCAGTCGCAGATGGCTGGGCCCCGCGCCCAGTCGGATTACCATTGTACCCCCGGGGGGTAGGCCTATATAAACCCCCTGGGGCACCCATGCAAAGGGTTCGACCCTCTGCTAGTCCTAGACACCACACAAGGAGAAGAAGCAGGCTAGCCGTGCCCTTCTTCCTCCTCCCACCAAATAGCTCAAGGAGCATTGTGTAGCTACTTGTCCATCTAGTGATCATGCGGAGACCCCGCAGAGCAGCAGTAGGGGTGTTATCTCCACGGAGAGCCCCGAAGCTGGGTAAGATCCGCCGGCGTGCATGTCTTCGCCTTATCCCGTTTCCAGGCACCGGCGATGTCTTACTGGCTCCCACAATGATAAGCCACCCGTTGGCATATGTCGCATCTACCACCCGACATTTGGCGCCCACCGTGGGGCCAGGTGCACCGTCGTCCGGAGACCTATTTTGGACGGGAACCCTTTTCCTCCCCCGCGAGCGTAGCCAGCCCGGCACGCCCGATGGCGCTTGCCACGACGCGCTGCAAGGCGTCACCAACGCCTGCGCAGCGAGCAGCCTCACTGATCTCCTCGACAAGACCCTCATCTCCGACGAGCTCGCCTCTGATGCGGGCACCGACCACCTCGCCAACCTCCTCGGCCAGCTCCATGTCTCCAGCGAGCCCGCTGTGGATCTGGAGTCGGTTGGCTCCACCGATCCGATGCCTGTCGACTCCGACACGGCCTCCTACGACACCTTCCCCACCAACTCACGATCTACAACGACCCGCTTCCCCGAGCCGGTGGCTGCGACGCTGTCACCACCGAAGTGATGGTTGTCGGCCACGGCGGCCCGGCCAACTAGAGCGCCCACGACGCCCCGCACGCGGCGGCCCACAACTTGTCCACCCCCCTCCCGGCTAATGCCGACAACGAAGCGCTGGAGGCACGCCGCCTCGCCCTCCTCGCAGAGGGCAGGAGGCTGGCTTCCGTAAGACGCCTCACTGAGGCCTACCAGCGCGAAGCTGACCGCGCCGCCTTCGGCACGCCGGCCTCGAGCGGGCCAGGCCGGGCCGGCCTTGTCAAGCAACGCGGCGCCGTCATCGCCGACACGCTGGGAATTGACCGCCCGGTCCATGCCACTATGCTCGAGAACTTGCGTGCCGCCCAGGCGGCCGTAGACGAGTTGGACGGCTTGGAGGCCGAAGACCTCCCCCACATGACCCGGCGCATCCAGCAACTGATTGACGCAGCCACACAGCGACATGAAGCCGACGCCTGCGCAGAAAGCCCTCCCCCGCGCCGAGATCACGGCGCGACGTCCCGGACACCGACTACGAGCAACACCCGCGCGCAGCGTGAGAAAGAGCCGGCTGCCAGCCGCAGCCGGACCCGAATCTCCATCGAGCGAGACGCGGACGGCCATCCCCGAGCCATGGAATGGCGGGGCAACCCGCCTCCGCCTCCACCCCGTGGAGAGAGATATCCCGCCCCTCCGCCGGTGGCGCACCCGACTCTCAGCGGCCGGCTAGGCCGCCGCGAAGGAGTCGGCGAGAACGACGCCCGCCATCGGATCGACCACCTGGCGCGATCCCTGGCGTTGGAAGAAGAAGACGATGTCGGCCCGCCTTGTTTCGGCCCCCGCATCCGCGACGAGCCCTTCCCCAAAGGGTTCTCGCTCCCCAGAGACACGCCCAAGTACAACGGCTCCGTGAAGCCGGAAGATTGGTTGATCGACTACTCCACGGCGGTTAGCATAGCCAACGGCAACCGGCACGTTGCTGTGAAGTACGTGCCCCTCATGCTGCAAGGCACGACGCGGACCTGGCTCAACAGCCTCAAGCTGCGCAGCATCAACAGCTGGCTGGACTTCACAGAAGCTTTCATCCGCAACTTCACCAGCACCTACAAGCGGGCTCCCAAGCCTAGACAGCTCTCCTTGTGCGTACAAGGCCCCGCCGAGTCCACTCGCGACTACCTCACGTGTTGGGCCGAGCTCCGCAACTCTTGCGAAGGGGTGCACGAGGTGCAAGCCATAGAATACTTCACAGCCGGATGCCGAGAAGGCACCCTCCTCAAGCACAAGCTCCTCTGCGACGAGCCGACTACCCTCGACGAGCTTCTGGACAAAGCGGACAAGTACGCCACCGCCGACTCCTCGATGAAGACCGAGCTTCGGGTAGACGCGTCCGGGAAAGTACTTAACCGGGCACCCAAGACGCCGGCTGGGGATTCCGGCCGACGCCCACACTCGAACGACCACAAGCGCAAGGGCCCCGCGCCGCCTCCCGCCAGTCGGCAGGTGGCCACAGTTGAAGACGTGCCGCCTGAAGGGCGACCCGCGCCCAAGAAGCCCAAGGGCGGCAGGCCGGCTTGGCAACCGGCCTTCTCCTACGAGCAAACTCTCGACGCCCCCTGCAAGTTCCACAGCGGCGCGAAGCCGTCCAATCACACAACCCGGAAGTGCCATTGGCTCACCCGAATCTCTAAAGGCGAGGGGCTCATGCCGCCTCCGCCTGCCGGCCCGCCGCCTCCGGCCCCGCCGCCTCCGGCCGCTCGGCCCGCAGTCGGAGCTGTGCACGACGAATTCCCCGACGAGCAAGCAACCTACATCATCTTTACAAGCCAGCCCGAAGACCGGCGCAGCAAACGCCGAGAGCACCAGGAAGTCAGCGTGGTCCCCGCCAACCCCGCCGGACACATGCATTGGTCAGAAAAGCCCATCAGCTGGAGCCGGGCGACCATCCAGAGGTGATGCCGTCTCCCGGCTCTTATGCCTTGGTCCTGGAAGCCACCCTTGCAACGGACAAACGCGCCGCCCGCTTCTCCTGTGTGTTGATAGACGGCGGGAGCAGCATCAACATCCTGTAACGTGACACCCTGGAGAAGCTAAACGTCAAGACGAAGCAACTCATGCCTACTCGGACAGTGTTTCATGGCATCGTACCCGGCCTGTCCTGCGCCCCCATTGGCAAGGTCAAGATTGATGTACTTTTTGGGGACAAGGAGCATTTCCGCCGGGAAGCGATCTGGTTTGAAGTGGTGGATCTGGAGAGCCCTTACCATGCGTTGCTTGGCCGACCTGCCTTGGCCAAATTCATGGCAGTTCCCCACTATGCATACCTCAAGATGAAGATACCAAGCACCAAAGGCGTCATCACCGTAGCCGGCGATTACAAGAAGTCCTCTGAGTGCGCAGCAGCTAGCAGCCGGCTGGCCGAGTCCCTTGTGATTGCCGAAGAAAAGAAGATGTTGGACCGAGTCGTGGCCATAGCCGGCAAGCAGTCGGCCGTGTCCCCCGACCCCAAGGAGCATGATGCTCAAGGATCTTTCCAGCCGGCCAAGGAGATGAAGAAGATACCTCTTGACCCCGAGCACCCAGAGAGGTTCGCCGTCATCAGGGCAAACCTGAACAGCAAATAGGAAGGCGAGCTCGCCGATTTCCTCCGTGAGAATCGGGACATCTTTGCATGGTCCCCCAAGGACATGCCGGGTGTTCCGAGGAAATTCGCCGAGCACAAACTACATGTTCGAGAAGACGCAAAGCCAGTCAAACAACCCCTTTGCCGACTGTCGGAGGAGAAGCGCAGGATTGTAGGGGAGGAGATAGCCCGGCTTCTGGCAGCCGGCTTTATTATGGAAGTTTTCTTTCCAGAGTGGCTCGCCAACCCGGTCCTTGTGCCAAAGAAGAACAACAAGTGGCGCATGTGCATAGACTACAGAAGCCTCAACAAGGCCTGCCCCAAAGATCCCTTTGCCCTGCCAAGGATTGACCAAGTGATAGACTCCACAGTCGGATGCGAGCTGTTGAGCTTCTTGGATGCTTACTCAGGATATCACCAGATAAGGCTGGATCCGGACGACCGCCTGAAGACCGCCTTCATCACGCCATTTGGAGCCTTCTGCTACCTGACTATGACATTCGGCTTAAGAAATGCCGGTGCCACTTTTCAATGTTGCATGCAGAAATGCCTCCTGAAGCAACTCGGCAGAAACACTCACGTTTACGTGGATGACATCATGGTGAAGACGGAGAAGCGTGGCACCTTGTTGGGAGACCTCAAGGAAACGTTTGAGAACCTACGCCGGTTCCAAATCAAGCTCAACCCCGAGAAATGCGTGTTCGGAGTGCTAGCCGGCCAGCTCCTAGGCTTCCTGGTCTCCGAACGCGGCATCGAATGCAACCCGGTGAAGATCAAGGCCATTGAGAGAATGGCGATCCCCACCAAGCTTCGAGACATTCAAAAGTTCACCGGGTGCTTGGCCTCCTTGAACCGCTTCATCAGCCAGCTCGGAGAGAAAGCTCTCCCTCTCTACCGCCTCATGAAGAAGAGCACTCACTTCGAGTGGAACGACCAGGCCGACCAAGCTTTTCACGAGCTGAAGAAGATGCTGGCCACGCTGCCCGTTCTGGCGGCGCCGACTGAGAAAGAGCCCATGCTCCTCTACATCGCCGCGACCAGCCAGGTGGTCAGCACCGTCATCATAGTCCAACGCCCAGAAGAAGGCCGAGCCCAGTCGGTCCAGAGGCTGGTGTATTATTTGAGCGAGGTGCTGTCCGCTTCAAAGCAGAACTACCCGCACTACCAGAAGATGTGTTACGGCGTGTACTTTACCGCCAAGAAGCTGAAGCCCTACTTTCAAGAGCATCCCGTCACGGTCGTATGCACCGCCCCGCTGGCCGAGATCATAGGCAGCCGGGACGCATCCAGCCGGGTGGCGAAATGGGCCATCGAGCTGGCCCCTTACACGATCTTCTACCTGCCCCGCACCGCCATCAAGTCCCAAGCATTGGCCGACTTCCTCGTCGACTGGGCCGAGACCCAGTACCTGCCGCCGGCTCCCGACTCCACCCATTGGCGCATGCACTTCGACGGGTCCAAGATGCGCACCGGCTTGGGAGCCGGCGTCGTCCTTACCTCTCCCAAAGGCGACAAGCTCAGATACACGCTACAGATCCACTTTGCCGCCTCCAACAACGTGGCCGAGTACGAGGCGCTCATACACGGGCTTCGGCTTGCCAAAGAACTCGGCATTGGCCGGATCCTATGTTCTGGCGACTCGGACCTGGTGGTCCAGCAATCATCCAGCGACTGGGACGCCAAGGACGCAAATATGGCGAGCTACCGCTTCCTGGTCCAACAACTCAGCGGATACTTTGAAGGATGCGAGTTCCTCCATGTATCGCGAGCCAACAACGAGCCAGCCGATGCCCTGGCTCGAATAGGCTCTACTCGGCAAGCAATACCAACCGGCGTCACTCTAAAGCGCCTCCTCAAGACATCTATCAAGCCGTCTCCAGGCTCCGACTCCATCTTCGTGCCGCCTGACCCCGATGCGGCCGGGTCCGGCTCGAAGAACCAAGCAGGCGACCCCGAGACTCCCGTAGCCGGCCCGACGACTTTGGCAACCGGCTCGGGGACTGCCACATCTGGCTCGGGGACTGCGGTAGCCGGCCTGGGGACTGCACCAGCACAACAGCCGGCGGCCAACTCCAGCATTTCACCACCCAGCCTGCCCACCCTGGTGGCAGTAGCCACATTGGCAGTAGAAGAAGTCGCGGCTCCGTCATGGGCTCAGTCCATCCTCAACTTCCTAGTAAACCAAGATCTGCCGGCTGACGAAACAGAGGCAAGACAAGTCCAACGTCGAGCCGGAGCATACACAATCGTCAACAGAGAACTAGTCAAGCGCAGTGTCACTGGAATCCTCCAACAGTGCGTCGAGCAAGAGAAGGGCATTGCAATCCTCAGAGACATTCACCAAGGAGAATGCGGCCACCATGCGGCCTCAAGATCACTTGTCGCCAAAGCCTTCCGCCATGGTTTCTTCTGGCCGACTGCTTTGGATGATGCCAAAGAATTAGTTAAATATTGCAAGGGGTGCCAACTCTTCAGCTCCAAGCAACACATGCCGGCTTCGGCACTCAAGACCATTCCCCTCACTTGGCCCTTCGCCGTTTGGGGATTGGACATGGTGGGCCCATTCAAGACGGCGCGCGGCGGCATGACGCATCTGCCCGTCGCCGTGGACAAATTCACCAAGTGGATTGAAGCAAAGCCGATCAAGAAGCTGAATGGGCCGACTGCTGTGACATTCATCACAGACATAACAACTCGGTACGGCGTGCCACACAGCATCATCACCGACAATGGCACGAATTTTGCCAAAGGAGCCTTGGCACGTTTCTGCGCAGCCCAAGGTATCCGGCTGGACTTAGCATCCGTCGCCCACCCGCAGTCAAACGGCCAGGTCGAGCGAGCCAACGGCCTCATCCTCTCCGGCATCAAGCCTCGACTGGTCATACCTCTGGAGCGTTCAGCCGGCTGTTGGCTCGATGAGCTGCCGGCTGTCCTCTGGAGTCTGCGCACTACACCAAACAAGTCAACCGACTTCACCCCTTTCTTCCTTGTGTACGGTGCCGAGGCGGTCATCCCAACTGACATCGAGTTCGACTCGCCTCGAGTAACCATGTACACGGAAGCAGAGGCCAAGGAAGCACGAGAAGACAGCGTCGACTTGCTGGAAGAAAGCCGGCTATTAGCCCTCAGCCAGTCTGCCATCTACCAGTAGGGTCTGCGCCGCTACCACAGCCGAAAGGTCAGGCCAAGATCTTTCCAAGAGGGTGATCTTGTGCTCCGGCTGATCCAGCGAACAGCCGGCCAGCACAAGCTCTCGGCCCCTTGGGAAGGCCCCTTCGTCATCAGCAGAGCTCTAGGTAACGACTCCTACTACCTGATCGACGCACAGAAGCCGAAGGCACGCAAGAGAGACGACTCCGGCAAGGAGTCGGAACGACCATGGAACACCAACCTCATTCGAAGATTTTACAGTTGAAATGCAGTATGTATCACGCTAACTTTTGTATTAAGTACGAGACAATAGCCCCCCCGAGGAGGGCTCGGGGACTGCCATCTCTTATCTATAAATGAAAAGTATCATGCTTATGACCTTATCATTTCATTTACTTGTTCCGTCCGGCACCGGGTTCGACTAGTCAGCTCGGGGACTGGCCGTCTGGAGTTATATTAGAAGTCCTACCCGCAGTCAGACAAGTAGTGTGCCGGCTCCCAAGCCTTCTCTTGCCAAAAGTCGCAGTTCGAAGAACCGGCTGTCCGGCTGGCAAGAGTTAAAGGCAGGAACGGGCGCCCACACGAAAAATGGCTAGGGACTAACGGACTAATATAACAAAAGCCGGTTTTTCTCCCACCGCCGACTGGCTACCAGAGTAGCCGGCCGGCCGGTTTCCATTCACTTCACTTCAATCCAAGAAAGCTCAAGTACTTGCCTCCCCAAAGAGGGAAGGCGGCAAAGGAAAATGCCTAAGGATAAAAAGCATACGCGAATGGAAACCAAACATGCACATAACAATATTTACATAAAAGACCTCCGAGAGGCCAGCATTCAACATAGTTTGGATACACCCCCAGTGGGTGGAACTGCGAAAACTTAATGAAGATTGTTCAAAAGACAACAAACAGGAAAAGTAAAGACGGCAGGTCAAGCTGGCGGAGCGACCGACGAGCCGGGCTGGTTGGCGGAGACGGTTGTGCCGGCTGAAGGAGCGGCCGGCTGGCGAACCTTGGCTTGGTCACCGCCTCCCGTAGAGGGCGCGCTTCCACGCGCCTCGTTGCTGGAGGCACGATCGGCCTGGGGTCGGCCGGTTGTTCCACCAGCCGCCTCGACGTTTTCGCCGTCCTCCTCTTCGTCATCCTCACCCTCGTCGCTGGAGGCGATCTCCTCTGCCGAGTCCTCGCCCATCGCCGGGTTCAGCCCGAACCACTCCTCCGGCTGAGCAACACCGTCATCATCGATTTTGGGTGCGAAAACGCTGATGTCGGTGCACTCCGCTATTGTCGAAGCCCGCTGGGCGATAGCCGGCCTCACCTCTTCCAGCTCCGCGTCGGCCTCTATCCGCCAAGTGCGCAGCTGGTCCAGGCTCAGCCCTGGGTACCAAGCCCGAACGAACTCCAACGCCCGCCCGGCTCCGAGGCGGGCCGCCGACACCTTCCAAGCCTCAAAGCGACCGACTGCGACCTCCAGCCAGTCGGCAGTTTGGCTTGGGGTGCGGGGGATCGTCGCGCCGGGCCAGAGGACGGCCAACACTTGCGCCCCGGCACGTTGGAGCCGGCGAAGCATCCGATGAGCCGGCTGCAACCGCGCCTGGACAGCCAAGAGCTGCTCCTCAAGCATCCGGTTCGCATCCGGCGCGCCTCGCGATGGGCCTCAATGCTTTGGGCGGCGAAGGCGGAGTAGCCGGGGAAGTAGTCTGCACCAAAAAACAAGCAGCAACTCAAGTTAAGCCAAAAACCCAGGCGGCAAGGGGCAGGAGAGGGGTGAGGAAGGCGGCTTACCATTGATTAAATCCTCGATCCGGCCGAAGACTTCATCTAGTGCTCGCCAGGTCTCAGCCCAGCTCGCCGCCTCGGTCTCAAACTCTGCCTTCAGGGCAGCCTCGCTATCCTGTGCCTTCTGCAGGGCTGCCTTGTGGCTCTTCTCTTGGTCGGCCAGCTTCTTGGCCAGGCGATCACGCTCCTGGACCAAGGCAGCGTACTCGGCATCCTTGGTATGAAGGGCGGCCTTCGCTTCGCCGAGCTCCTTCCTCAAGTCGGCGTTGGCCCCTGAAGACAAAGAAAAAGAAAAACCAATAAGGAAAGAGTCGTCAAGAAAGATCTGACCCGACTGCTAAGCAGTCAGCCCGAATCTCGGGGACTACACCCAGTGGGTGCGCTGACGCGCCCTCACAGGAGACAGATAAGATCGAGTACTTACTTCAGCTGTCCGCCAGGTCGTCGGTCCTCCGGCTCAACTGCCGAGCCTGGGAGTTGAAGGCGGCAGCACGGAGGTTGTGATATTCCTGGAAGTTCAGACAAGAGGCAAAAATAAGGTAGCCATCAAGAAAGATCCAACCCGACTGCGCAGCAGTCAGCCCGAATCTCGGGTACTACACCCAGTGGGTGCGCTGACGCGCCCCCACAGAAGAAATCAAGAAAGCAAAGCGGCCAAGAATGAAGGACTCACCCGGATGGCGGCTCGCGTCGACAGGAACTCCTGGGTGAACTGTTGCAGCAGGGCGGCCTGAGCTTGCAGCCGGCTCCGGACCCCTTGAGCTGCCACATTCAGCTCGCCAGTCCCCCCGCTGGGAGTCCACTCGGACGTGGCAGTGCTGGCCGCCTCCAGATCTTCCGCCGACTGGCCTGCGCCCGCGACTCGGCGCAACTCCGGCGGAGCGGCGCCTCCCCCTGCGCGCCGGCCCGTCACCGGCTGCGCCTCGAGGCCGGCTCTGTCCTCCGGCTCACCCCCGGCCGGCCCCTCTGGCGCCGCTGACGATTAGCCGCCTTGGCCCGCTCCGGTTGGCGCTGTTGGCGGCGCTCTCCTCGCAAAGGCCACGGGGTCCTCCCCCCTCTCCATCAGCGGCGGGTCTTGGACGACCTCCTCCGCCAAGGGCAATGGGGTGTCGGGGGCCACGGCTCTAAGGGGAATGGCGAGCAGCGGAGGCTGGTTGCGCGAACCCTCCGCCTCCGTCTCCACGGTCGCCGCCTCCGCCTGGGCCTTGGCTGCCGCGTCGGCCTGCTCCCTCGCCGCCTGGGCGGCCGCTTTCTCCGCCGCCTCGCGCTCCTCTCGCGCTTCCCGGGCGTTCCGCTCTGTGGCCTCCCTGAGGTCGGCACGGGGGTCCACGCGACGGGAGCTTGAAGAACCTCCAGTCGGCCCAACTACGGAGCCGCCCGGACCACGCTCAAGGGAAAGCGGCGCCCTGTCCAGCAAGCGGAAGAAGTTAAGAAGAATGCTCGAACAAGAAGAGAATGATGAAGAGCATGCGGCAAGGCAATTGATGACTTACGCTGAGACCGCCTGAGGCTGCTTCACCGCCTTGCGGAAGCGGGCCGCTTTCGCAGCCGCCTCGTCTCGCTTGGTCGCCGTGGGGGAGGCTTTGGACATCTTCGGCCGACTGCCGAAGAGGCCTGAAGCAGCCCAGCGCTTCTGTGCACCACCGCGGCAGCCGGCGCTGTCAGGACCCCGACTCGATGTCACATCGATCTAGCCGGTAACACCTCATATCACTTTGCGGCCTCACGCACGGTATCCTCACGGGTGTCGCCTTACCTTTGCCCGGGACCGTTTGCGCCTTTTGGCTCACGTATATGATAGTGTTGCTAGCATCCATATGATAAAGAGCCCGGGCTGACATGACTAGTCGTAAACCCAAAGTGGCACAGACTTACAGGGACAGGCATTCATGACCCAGCTTCGAACGTGTCGGTCATCAGCAGATGGGTCCGGGCTGTAGCACTGGCTAGCAGGACTCCGGTAAACCGGGCTGTAGCGGGCTAACAGGACTCCGGTACTCAAAGCGTGACATTTCCCCGAAGGGACAGACACAGGAACGAAGAAGGACACATGCCGGCCAGCCTAAGTGTTCCAGAGCAGTAGCAAGCTACCATGGCTCAGCGGTAACACTAGGAGACATTTCCCGGTAAGAGAGGCTACTAAAGATAAACAACTAGATAGTCAGATCCCACACATACCAAGCATTTCAATCATACACACAATATGCTCGATATGTGCAAATACAACGAAGCACCACAACATGACTCTACGACACAAGTACTTTATTTAAGGCTCAGAGAGCCATACATGACATACACAAAGGTACGGGTCTCACGACCCAACATACAGGTCATACAGTCATACAAACCAGCAGCGGAAGTAACTTGTCTGAGTACAGACAACTAGTAAAATAAAGAGGCTTGGGAAGCCTAGCTATACTACAAGGTCCTTCACAAGCTCAGGGTCACCACCTGGGTCTTTCAGCCTACTCGTTGATGTCAACGTCTACATAGAACCCATCAGAAGGGGTTGCAGCGTCTTCTGTAAAAATGTAAATTATAGCAACATGAGTACAAAGGTACTCAGCAAGACTTACATCAGATCCTACATACATGCTTCGTATCAAGAAGGGTTGGTGGAGTTATTGCAGCAAGCCAGCTTTGACTCTTGGCTAGACTATCCTACGAGACTCCAACTTGAAATGGTTTTGCGCACACGAGTCCACTACTCACCAATTCAATACACTACCGAGGATCCGCCTCCGTCTTCCTACGGAAGAGCCATCCTCGGCACTCACACTTATCTTGAGGCTTTTAACAGTTTCCATTTACTTATCTATGAACTGTATAAGCAACCAAGTAGTCCTTTACCGCGGACGCGGCTATTCGAATAGATCATGTTAACCCTGCAGGGGTGTACTTCTTCATACACGCTCTCACCACTTACCGTCATTTACACGACATGTACTCGGCAACCTTCAAGCGGAAGCCCAACGTGGGTGTCGGCCACGACCTACCTAATCACCTAAGCCTCCAGTCCAGGTTTATCGCCTATCCAGGTTCCATCCGCAGGGAGTCCGGCCGAGGTTTCCCATACGGCCCCGAACGATGTGAACAGGGTTCCCGAGATACCTAACGGGTATTCGGTACACCGTGCCACGTACCTACCGCATCACAGCCCACCCCTACGGTCAGCGCTGTCCACGGCCTCCAGTAGGCTACAAACACCAGAAACTACTTGCAACTCCTGGACGGAGAACTAGGGTGAATAAGAAGCCGAGAGGGTCCATTGGTTTCGGGCCCAATGCATGGTAGTAGCTGATTCTTAAATCACACATACAGATCTCAGTGCCTAAGGTCGGCTTCAATGAAACAACCCACCATGTACTCCTACATGGCCTCTCATCGATACCTTTACCAAATCGTGTTCACCACACCACTCTCATTACCGACATAAACATTTCACTCTAGCCCATCACCCAGATGAACCAGACCTGACACGACTCTAAGCATAGCAGGCATAGCAAGGTAGGAACAACACATACATATGGCTCAATCAACTCCTACACATGCTAGTGGGTTTCATCTAGTTACTGTGGCAATGACAGGTCATGCAGAGGAAATGGGTTCAACTACCGTGGCACACAGCAGTTTGAAACGCGTTGTCTTAATGCAGTAAAAGAGAGCAGGAGCGAGAACATGGGATTGTATCGATATGATCAAATGGTTGGTTGCTTGCCTGATGGTTCGATGCACTGATACGGTTCTTCGTTAGGGTAATCACGGTACTCTTCGGGGACAGAACCTGCTGCAGAGAGCACCGATTCACAAACATTACCAAATAGTATACAACAATATGATGCATGCATGAGACATGGCAAAATGAGTGTATTGGGCTAATGCAACTAAAACCAGAAGGGTTTGAACAAATTTGAATCAAGGATTCAAATTTCAAATTCAAATATGGCCTTTTAAAGTGCTTTTCCTTGTTCTGCTTAAAATATCAATTTAACTTGTTTGATCATGCATGAAAATAGTACAGATGGATAGATTGGATTTTTCTGATCATTTTTCATATATAATTTGTCCAATTTGGAGTTACAGAATAAAAGTTATGAATTTTTGAAGTTTAAATAATATTCTGGAATTTCCTGATTTAAATTAAATCCAGAAAATCAATTACTGCGTCAGCCTGACGTCAGTGTGACGTCAGCAGGTCAACGGAACTGGTCCAGGTCAAACCTGACAGTGGGTCCCGCATGTCAGGGTGATTATTTTAATTAAAATTTAATTAAAACTAATCCTGTTTAATTAACAGGGCTGGGCCCCACCTGTCATTGACTCAGAGGAGTCAACCAGGGCCCACCCGTGGTCAAACCCGGGTCGGCTGCACCGGCGTTTAGCCGCCGGCGAGCCCGACGCGGCGGCGGGAGTGGTTTTGGCTATTCCGGCTACCAAATGGGCCGCGGAGATCACCGGAGTGGAGCTGAGGACAAACCGCAGCTCTTGGCGGAGTCCGTTGGGGTCGGGGTGGCTGGAGTTGGCGCCGGCGACGACCTTGGCGGCCACCGGGGTTCGGCCGAAGACGAACTTGACGCTAGAGGGTTCGGTGAGGCTCGTGGAGTAGCTAGCTAGGTGCTGCGGAACTTGGTGAGTAAGATGGACACCATCTTGTGGCCGGAGGATGACCGGGAGCACGTCGGCGACGAGCTCCACGGCGGTGGGTGCGGTTGAGCTCCGGGAGGTTGCTACACGGCTCGGGAGCAAGAACGGAAGGGAGGGGAAGATGGCTAAGCTCACAGTGAGTGCGACAGAGTCCTTGGTGCGGCCGGAGATGGACCGGAGCGACGACGGCGTTGAAGGGGATCTCCGGCGACGGTGAGCTCGGGCGAGGTCGGTGCGGTGGTCTCGGGCGTTGCGAGCGCTCGGGGCTCGGCTGCTCGATGAAGTGGACAGCGGCGGAGCTCCTGGACACGGTGAGACGGCGTGGGGTGGTCGGAGGGCGTGGCTACGGCGAGGGGGTGGCGGCGATGGCGTCGGCCATGGCTGGGGCGTGCGAGGGGGAGGAGCTGGAGAGGAGAGGGGGTGTCTGGGGGGTTCGGGGGAGAGAGAGAGGCCGATCCTCGACGTCACCTGGCGAGGGGAGCGGCGAGGCGGCGAGCAGGTGCGTGGCGCACGCCGCGGTCGCCGTCGGGCACCTGCCTGCCTGCCTGGCCGGCAAGCAGCTCGCTGGAGCGGTGCTGGGCTGGGCCGGCAGGTGGGCCGGGGCAGGCGCCAGGTAAGTTTTTTCATTTTCTTCTGTTTTCTGTTTTTCTAATACTTCTGCAACTTTGTTGAATTAAATAAAATACCTAGGCAATTTCAAAAATCACCAAATCACTCCTGGTCCATAGCTGGATTATTTCCAACATGAAACATTTTAGTTTGGAGGTATTTGAGCATTTAAATATTTTATATAATTTTAAATGCCCAAATTCAAATATTTATGAATTAATTCAAAAACCCTAAGATGGCCTAGGAAAATGTGCACCACTTTTGGCAGAGGTTCTGAACCAAGACAAAAATGATGGACATTTTAGAAGGGCATTTCAGGTTCATTGAAAATTATTTTAGTAAACCCTAGTTGGTTTCAGAGGGGACTGGGGGTTCTGTCATCCCCATTTCAAGTTTCTGATGAAAGAGTAAACATGATGCAACACTCTAATGCATGACTAGCTAGGTTGTGACAACTCACCCCCACTCAAAAGAATCTCGTCCCGAGATTTGGGTTCCTCCGGGAAGAAGGCGGGGTACTCGAGTCGAAGACGATCCTCCCTTTCCCAAGTTGCTTCATCCTCAGAATGGTGCGACCATTGAACCTTGAGAAACTTGATATTATGACGTCGAGTGGTACGTTCGGCCTGATCGAGGATACGAATGGGGTACTCTCGATATGTAAGATTATCTTGGAGATCAAGCGTTTCGTAGTCCACTCCACGGATAGGATCCGAGAAGCAACGCCTGAGTTGAGAAACGTGGAAGACATCGTGGACTCTGGAGAGATGCGGAGGTAGTTCCAGCTGGTAGGCAACTTCTCCTCGTTTGGCGAGAATGCGAAAAGGTCCAATGTAACGAGGAGCCAATTTGCCTTTGATACCGAAACGATGGGTTCCCTTCAGAGGGGTGACCCGAAGATAAACCTTCTCGTCAACCTCGAAAGTCATAGCCTTATGTTTTCGGTCATATTGACTCTTTTGACGAGATTGAGCTGTTTTCAACTTTTCACGAACGATACGAACTTGTTCTTCTGCTTCCTGAATCATATCCGGGCCAAAGAATTGTCTTTCCCCGGTCTCTGACCAGTTAAGGGGTGTTCGACACCGTCGTCCATAGAGAACTTCAAAAGGGGCTTTACCCAAGCTAGACTGATAGCTGTTGTTATAAGCGAATTCGGCAAATGGAAGGCACTTCTCCCAATCCATTCCAAATGAGATAATAGAGGCTCGAAGCATGTCCTCTAGAATCTGGTTGACGCGTTCCACTTGACCACTCGACTGAGGGTGGAAAGCAGTGCTGAAGGAGAGACGGGTTCCCATAGCATTTTGGAAACTTTCCCAAAATCGAGAGGTGAAAAGACTTCCTCGATCCGAGTTAATTTCCAAAGGAACACCATGGAGGGACACTATTCGGGAGATGTATAAGTCTGCCAGCTGACTAGCGGTTATACTCTCACGAACAGGTAGGAAATGGGCTACTTTGGAAAGACGATCGACAACGACGAAGATAGCATTATTCCCTCTCTTGGTCCTGGGAAAACCGGTAATGAAATCCATACCAATTTTATCCCATTTCCATTCAGGAATAGCTAGGGGTTGAAGGGTGCCAGCAGGCCGTTGATGCTCTGCTTTTACACGACGACAGACGTCGCAATTAGCAATATATTGAGCAATTTCTCTCTTCATCCTAGTCCACCAGAACCTCTGGCGTAGGTCCTGATACATCTTAGTGCTACCGGGATGAATGGTGAGAGGAGATTCATGAGCTTCCTTAAGGATCAATCGCCTCAGGTTTCGCACTTTGGGAACCACTAGTCGATTTCCGAAGTATACGACCCCTTGATCGTTAATGGAGAAGCAATTCGCAATTCCTTTCTGAATGTTTCTCTTGATGTGGGAGATTCCCGGATCTACCTTCTGTGCCTTGATAATCTGATCCGTAAGGGTAGGTTTTGCCACCAAGGTGGAAAGAAAACCTTGAGATACAATGTGAAGGTTAAGCTTCCGAAATTCCTCATGGAGAAGCGGTTGACTTTGTTGTAGCATCAGATTGTTACAATAAGATTTACGACTTAGCGCATCAGCCATGACGTTGGCCTTCCCTGGGGTGTAGGTTATTCCTAAGTCGAAGTCTGTGATCAATTCAACCCAACGTCTTTGCCTGAGATTTAGATCCGGTTGGGTGAAAATGTACTTCAGACTTTGGTGATCAGTGAATATTTCGCAACGGTTACCGAGGAGGTAATGTCGCCAGGTTTTAAGTGCATAGACTACGGCTGCAAGCTCTAGATCATGAGTGGGATAATTCTCCTCATGTGGGTGCAATTGCCGTGAAGCGTAGGCAATTACGTGTCGATCTTGCATGAGAATGCAACCTAGTCCTTGTCGCGAGGCGTCGCAGTAGATAACAAAGTCCTTGGAGAAGTCTGGCGGTACCAGTACGGGAGCAGAAGTCAGGCGTCTTTTCAGTTCCTGAAAGTTGTGCTCACATTGTGGAGTCCACTCGAACTTCTTATCTTTCTTGAGGAGTTCGGTTAGAGGTTTGGCAACTTTGGAGAAGTTCTCGACAAAGCGACGGCAATAGCTCGCTAAGCCCAGAAAACTCCGAACTTGCTTGACCGATTCAGGTGGAGTCCAATTAAGGACGGCTTGAACTCGCTCAGGGTTAACAGCAATACCTTTACCAGATATTACATGACCCAAATAGGTCACTTCTGACAACCAGAATTCACATTTAGAAAATTTGGCATAAAGGCGATGCTCTCGAAGTTTCTGCAGCACTAGCCTTAGATGTTCGGCATGTTCTTCCTTGTTCTTGGAGTAGATGAGTATATCATCGAGGTAAACCACGACGAATTTATCCAAATACTCCATGAAGATTGAGTTCATTAACCGAGAAAAGGTGGCTGGAGCGTTGGTTAATCCGAAGGACATGACGGTGTACTCGTATTGGCCATAACGAGTAACAAAGGCCGTTTTAGGAATGTCCCCGTTTCTGATTTTGATTTGATGGTAGCCCAACCTCAAATCCATCTTGGAGAAGACTGAGGATCCAGCGAGCTGATCATACAGGTCGTTGATCCTGGGAAGCGGATATTTGTTCTTGATTGTGACCAAATTGACAGGTCGGTAATCTACAACCATCCGGTCCGTACCATCCTTCTTCTTGACGAATAGGACGGGGCAAGCCCACGGAGAAGAGCTAGGTCGGATGAAACCCTTTTTCAAGGACTCATCGAGTTGTTTCTTAAGTTCGGCTAGTTCTAGGGGTGCCATCTTATAAGGTCTTCTAGCAATCGGAACGGTTCCTGGAATGAGGTCTATTACGAACTCAACATCCCTGTCAGGTGGAACACCTGGCAATTCTTCTGGGAAGACATCCGGGAAGTCACGGACTACCGGAACGTCCTCAAGGTCTGGCAAAGGGCTGGCGTTAAGAGAATATAATTGTCGCTTGGCTATTCGAGTCAAGACATTGACTATCTTCCCCGAAGGATGGGTGAGTTGAACAGTCCTAGAGAAGCAATCAATTTGGGCATGATGAGCCGACATCCAGTCCATACCCAAAATGATATTAATATCTGAAGATTTAAGGGCTATCAAGGACGCGAGGAAAACAAGTCTGTCGACTTGGATTTCATTTCCATGGCTTACTCGAGAAGTTTGCCAATTGGATCCCGGAGTTTGAATTACCATAGAGGTTGGCATATCACCGAATGCGACGTTATGCAAACGAGCATAATTTTCAGATATAAAAGAATGAGAGGCTCCTGTATCGAAAAGAACAGATGCCGGGTGGCAATTAACAAGAAGCGTACCGAGAACGACGTTGGGATCCTCTTGAGCTTCTTCGGCAGAAATACAATTGACATGGCCACGTGAAGCGGTGACCGGCTTGGCGTGGAATATTTTTCCTGTCGGCTTGCCACGGCCAACAGCTTTAGCAGATTGATTGGGGTTGGTCTGGGGACACTCACGCATATAGTGGCCAGATTCCCCACACTTGAAACAAGTCACGGAGCTGGTACGTGGAGGAGCATTGTTAGTTGGACCCCCATAGGGCTTGGCCGGTGCAGACTGTTGAACGGGGCGAGGCGCCTGGAAGGATGGCCTCGGTGTAAACCTGGGTGGCAGGGCGGTGTTGGGTACCCACACGCGGCGCTTCTGAGGACCAGCACCGGATGAGGAACCCATGTCACGGCCATGCTTGCGTGTTGCGTCATAGTCAGTCTGACCAGTTTCAGCACTGATGGCTTTGTTGACAAGTTTCTGGAAGGATGTGCACTCATGCAGACGGAGGTCGCGGCGAAGCTCAGGACTAAGGCCCTTACGGAACCTTGCTTGCTTCTTGGCGTCAGTAGAAACTTCCTCGGTTGCATATCGTGCGAGGTTTCCAAACTCCCTGCTGTAAGCATCCACAAACAGTCGGCCTTGGGTGAAACTGCAAAATTCTTCACGTTTACGGTCCATGAGACCCTCCGGAATGTGATGTTCATGGAAAGCCTCACTGAACTCAGCCCAAGTAGTGACATGGCCCGCTGGGCGCATAGCTCCATAATTCTCCCACCATAGACTGGCGGGGACTTCAAGATGATATGCAGCAAAGGTGACCTTGTCGGCCTCCGCCACCAGCGCGGAACGCAGTTTGTGAGAGATACTGCGAAGCCAGTCATCAGCGTCGAGAGGCTCGACGGAGTGGTGGAACGTGGGTGGATGTAATTTGATAAAATCACTGAGTGACACCACGTTAGTCCTCTGATGGTGTGCCGTGTTCTGTTCAATACGTTCTAACAAACGGTTGGTCTCCCGCTTGTTTCTCTCAGCTTCCATCATAACCTCGGCTAGTGAAGGAGGATGAGGCAGATTTACATCCCTGGCTTCACTGCCTTCGGCCTGCTCTTGAGAAGCAGGGTTAGCGCGCGTGTTGACCATCCTAGGTAAACAAGACAATGATTTAGTCAGGATGATAAAATTCCGACATAGGATAAAAATACAAGGAATAACTCGAAATGCAAGATGATCATCCGTATGACATGGTAAAAACAGAACTGCTTCTTTTATTCCATCGTCATACACACCATACAGAGTTTAGTACAAGACCAAACAAAGTACTATTACGGTGAAAAGAGGATTACATCTCATCGGAGGCATTCCAAGCTCCTATACATTATTTTTCTACACCTCCGGAAGGAGTACAAACTAGGTCATATCCCACGAGTCACGCGGGACGATAGACGACACAGCTAGTGCGAACTAGTGATACTACCACTAACTCAGACCGATCCGTAGTAGTCCTCGTAAAAGTCACCTCCATAGCCTGGGAGCTCAACATGATCATCCGGAAACAGACGATCTCGCGGAGCTTGTGGACCATAGGGGCTAGGATGAGGCCTTGGACCAACAAACGGTGGCCTGCGGGGACCGCGAGGTGGGGTGATGCCTCCTACATCACGCCAAACCATCACGTCTGGCAGAGCGGATCTCACAGGATAGAGATCACGCATATCTGAATATCCAGCTTGCACCGCCGGTGCGAACCGAGTCAAAGTGGCCCAGTGGTCAGCACGGGTATTGAAGAGCTCTAACCTCAAGGCCCGATTTTCACGGTCCTTATCCTCGAGAATCTCGGCAGTGGTGCGAGTCCGTGAATCCTCCTGGGTGGGGTCAGCATAGATAGCCTGGAGATACCCTTGTGCTCCCGGAAGTGATCCTGGCATATACCGGAAATCAGAGTCCCGAAATATACCAGATCTGACTCGCATAATGGTCATCATAGAGTAGGCGGCGTCCTGCACAGCCATCTCAATGGTAACCCCGAGTCCATAAGAGCAGTGAAGAGGCTCGGTGGATCCAGGATAAGATGGAAATATCCTGACAGTGCAGAGATACTGGCTTTGATTAAAGTCTCGGAATTGCTCTTCGACCGTGTACTCAGGATACCAGCGGTATCCAGCCTCAGTCATTACCCTGACCAACTTGGCAGTATGGCCGGGTACATCTAGGCATCGAGTCAGGCGAACCACTTGATTGAGGTCGCGAGTGGCCATCTGAAAGCACAATCATAATGCAAGGGCATTAGAATTTCTAGCAAAATTTCGGCAGCATAACAGCTGTAAATGCTCAAGAAGGATTTTGAGACATTTGACAAAGGATTTCGTACACACTCAACATCATCGTATCAAGTTCTGAATCCATTCTAACAACATAATGTGGTAGTAGAACTGAACTAGGCTTGTATCCATCAAACTTATAAGGTACTACTGAATAGTAACACGTGATCCTGATAGAGAGAATAGATCCTAATTCCTTAACCCCCGGTAGAAGAATGGACTGACTCAGATCAGAATGTTATAAGATAAAGAAGTAAAAGGAGCCTTACGTTCCCACCCACAAACAATTCCCCTACATATAACTAAAGAATTTCTAGACTCAACATCGACCAGTTTGGCTTGGAGAACCTACAGGCAGTCCGGCTCTGATGCCAACGCTGTCAGGACCCCGACTCGATGTCAGATCGATCTAGCCGGTAACACCTCATATCACTTTGCGGCCTCACGCACGGTATCCTCACGGGTGTCGCCTTACCTTTGCCCGGGACCGTTTGCGCCTTTTGGCTCACGTATATGATAGTGTCGCTAGCATCCATATGATAAAGAGCCCGGGCTGACATGACTAGTCGTAAACCCAAAGTGGCACAGACTTACAGGGACAGGCATTCATGACCCAGCTTCGAACGTGTCGGTCATCAGCAGATGGGTCCGGGCTGTAGCACTGGCTAGCAGGACTCCGGTAAACCGGGCTGTAGCGGGCTAACAGGACTCCGGTACTCAAAGCGTGACATTTCCTCGAAGGGACAGACACAGGAACGAAGAAGGACACATGCCGGCCAGCCTAAGTGTTCCAGAGCAGTAGCAAGCTACCATGGCTCAGCGGTAACACTAGGAGACATTTCCCGGTAAGAGAGGCTACTAAAGATAAACAACTAGATAGTCAGATCCCACACATACCAAGCATTTCAATCATACACACAATATGCTCGATATGTGCAAATACAACGAAGCATCACAACATGACTCTACGACACAAGTACTTTATTTAAGGCTCAGAGAGCCATACATGACATACACAAAGGTATGGGTCTCACGACCCAACGTACAGGTCATACAGTCATACAAACCAGCAGCGGAAGTAACTTGTCTGATTACAGACAACTAGTAAAATAAAGAGGCTTGGGAAGCCTAGCTATACTACAAGGTCCTTCACAAGCTCAGGGTCACCACCTGGGTCTTTCAGCCTACTCGTTGATGTCAACGTCTACATAGAACCCATCAGAAGGGGTTGCAGCGTCTTCTGTAAAAATGTAAATTATAGCAACATGAGTACAAAGGTACTCAGCAAGACTTACATCAGATCCTACATACATGCTTCGTATCAAGAAGGGTTGGTGGAGTTATTGCAGCAAGCCAGCTTTGACTCTTGGCTAGACTATCCTACGAGACTCCAACTTGAAATGGTTTTGCGCACACGAGTCCACTACTCACCAATTCAATACACTACCGAGGATCCGCCTCCGTCTTCCTACGGAAGAGCCATCCTCGGCACTCACACTTATCTTGAGGCTTTTAACAGTTTCCATTTACTTATCTATGAACTGTATAAGCAACCAAGTAGTCCTTTACCGCGGACGCGGCTATTCGAATGGATCATGTTAACCCTGCAGGGGTGTACTTCTTCATACACGCTCTCACCACTTACCGTCGTTTACACGACATGTACTCGGCAACCTTCAAGCGGAAGCCCAACGTGGGTGTCGGCCACGACCTACCTAATCACCTAAGCCTCCAGTCCAGGTTTATCGCCTATCCAGGTTCCATCCGCAGGGAGTCCGGCCGAGGTTTCCCATACGGCCCCGAACGATGTGAACAGGGTTCCCGAGATACCTAACGGGTATTCGGTACACCGTGCCACGTACCTACCGCATCACAGCCCACCCCTACGGTCAGCGCTGTCCACGGCCTCCAGTAGGCTACAAACACCAGAAACTACTTGCAACTCCTGGACGGAGAACTAGGGTGAATAAGAAGCCGAGAGGGTCCATTGGTTTCGGGCCCAATGCATGGTAGTAACTGATTCTTAAATCACACATACAGATCTCAGTGCTTAAGGTCGGCTTCAATGAAACAACCCACCATGTACTCCTACATGGCCTCTCATCGATACCTTTACCAATCGTGTTCACCACACCACTCTCATTACCGACATAAACATTTCACTCTAGCCCATCACCCAGATGAACCAGACCTGACACGACTCTAAGCATAGCAGGCATAGCAAGGTAGGAACAACACATACATATGGCTCAGACAACTCCTACACATGCTAGTGGGTTTCATCTAGTTACTGTGGCAATGACAGGTCATGCAGAGGAAATGGGTTCAACTACCGTAGCACACAGCAGTTTGAAACGCGTTGTCTTAATGCAGTAAAAGAGAGCAGGAGCGAGAACATGGGATTGTATCGATATGATCAAATGGTTGGTTGCTTGCCTGATGGTTCGATGCACTGATACGGTTCTTCGTTAGGGTAATCACGGTACTCTTCGGGGACAGAACCTGCCGCAGAGAGCACCGATTCACAAACATTACCAAATAGTATGCAACAATATGATGCATGCATGAGACATGGCAAAATGAGTGTATTGGGCTAATGCAACTAAAACCAGAAGGGTTTGAACAAATTTGAATCAAGGATTCAAATTTCAAATTCAAATATGGCCTTTTAAAGTGCTTTTCCTTGTTCTGCTTAAAACATCAATTTAACTTGTTTGATCATGCATGAAAATAGTACAGATGGATAGATTGGATTTTTCTGATCATTTTTCATATATAATTTGTCCAATTTGGAGTTACAGAATAAAAGTTATGAATTTTTGAAGTTTAAATAATATTCTGGAATTTCCTGATTTAAATTAAATCCAGAAAATCAATTACTGCGTCAGCCTGACGTCAGTGTGACGTCAGCAGGTCAACGGAACTGGTCCAGGTCAAACCTGACAGTGGGTCCCGCATGTCAGGGTGATTATTTTAATTAAAACTAATCCTGTTTAATTAACAGGGCTGGGCCCCACCTGTCATTGACTCAGGGGAGTCAACCAGGGCCCACCCGTGGTCAAACCCGGTCGGCTGCACCGGCGTTTAGCCGCCGGCGAGCCCGACGCGGCGGCGGAAGTGGTTTTGACCATTTCGGCCACCAAATGGGCCGCGGAGACCACCGGAGTGGAGCTGAGGACAAACCGCAGCTCTTGGCGGAGTCCGTTGGGGTCGGGGTGGCCGGAGTTGGCGCCGGCGACGACTTTGGCGGCCACCGGGGTTCGGTCGGAGGTGAACTTGGCGCTAGAGGGTTCGGTGAGGCTCGTGGAGTAGCTAGCTAGGTGCTGCGGAACTTGGTGAGTAAGATGGACACCATCTTGTGGCCGGGGGATGACCGGGAGCACGTCGGCGACGAGCTCCACGGCGGTGGGTGCGGTTGAGCTCCGGGAGGTTGCTACACGGCTCGGGAGCAAGAACGGAAGGGAGGGGAAGATGGCTAAGCTCACAGTGAGTGCGACGGAGTTCTTGGTGCGGCCGAAGATGGACCGGAGCGACGACGGCGTTGAAGGGGATCTCCGGCGACGGTGAGCTCGGGCGAGGTCGGTGCGGTGGTCTCGGGCGTTGCGAGCGCTCGGGGCTCGGCTGCTCGATGAAGTGGACAGCGGCGGAGCTCCTGGACACGGTGAGACGGCGTGGGGTGGTCGGAGGGCGTGGCTACGGCGAGGGGGTGGCGGCGATGGCGTCGGCCATGGCTGGGGCGTGCGAGGGGGAGGAGCTGGAGAGGAGAGGGGGTGTCTGGGGGGTTCGGGGGAGAGAGGGAGGCCGATCCACGACGTCACCTGGCGAGGGGAGCGGCGAGGCGGCGAGCAGGTCCGTGGCGCACGCCGCGGTCGCCGTCGGGCACCTGCCTGCCTGCCTGGCCGGCAAGCAGCTCGCTGGAGCGGTGCTGGGCTGGGCCGGCAGGTGGGCCGGGGGCAGGCGCCAGGTAAGCTTTCCCCCTTTTTTTTCTGTTACTGTTTTTATTTAATATATCTGCAACTTTGTTGAATTTAATAAAATACCTAGGCAACTTCAAAAATCACCAAATCACTCCTGGTCCATAGTTGGATTATTTCCAACATGAAACATTTTAGTTTGGAGGTATTTGAGCATTTAAATATTTTATATAATTTTAAATGCCCAAATTCAAATATTTATGAATTAATTCAGAAACCCTAAGATGGCCTAGGAAAATGTGCACCACTTTTGGCAGAGGTTCTGAACCAAGACAAAAATGATGGGCATTTTAGAAGGGCATTTCAGGTTCATTGAAAATTATTTTAGTAAACCCTAGTTGGTTTCAGAGGGGACTGGGGGTTCTGTCATCCCCATTTCAAGTTTCTGATGAAAGAGTAAACATGATGCAACACTCTAATGCATGACTAGCTAGGGTGTGACAGGCGCGATGGACGAGCCCGCGCCCTGATGGTCGGCCACCGGCAGGCGACGCGGGGCGACTTCGGCTTCAGCATCATCCGGCCAGTCCTCGAAGCTCGCGGTGAGCCTTGAGCCCCCGGGCTCGGCGTCGTCCCCCACGACGTCGTCTTTCATGGCGGCCGCCCCCAAGTCCGGATCGTCGACGTCGTCCGCTGTGCGGTCGGGGGCATACTGGCGTTCTATCCCTGCTGTCCCGGTCGTCAGCGGGAGAAGGGGGTTCTGCTAAGAAGAACCAACTGATTAGAAGCCGGCTATCATAAAGCCGGCTACCAATGAAAAAAAGAAAGAAAAGAAAGCTTACCACGGGTGGAGGGTTGGCGCGAGAATACGACACCTTGCCGTATCTCCAGTCTTCGGTGAGCTTGCAGTTAGAGATATAGTTTACCATGTATGGTACCTCCGCATGAGGCATCTCCCTGGTGCTCAGCCGGCTTGGGTCGAAGCGGCCGCTCATCTGGCACATCATGTGGGGCCGGCTTTGGAGAGGAGATATCCGACGCTCCACGAAGGCGGCCACCAAGTCGGCTCCGCTCAGGCCTTCCGACTGGATCATCACCCGAAGCTGGGAGACGGCGGCATTCCCGGCCTGAGACAGCGACCAGGACCAGAAACTCCATGAAGGCTGCCTCCCAGCCGACGCGCCGGCTACATAAGCCGGCAGGTTGACATGGTCTCCTTGCTCGGCGACGTTCTTCATGTAGAAGTATGATTTCTGCCAGATCTTCACCGACTGGATCAGGGGGATGGGCGGGAATGGGTTGTTCTCGCTCGCCCTCCTCATGGCGATGAAGGCCCCGCAGGGGGCGGGCACGCCCGAGACGACGGTGCCGAGTTTGCTCTGGAAGAACTCCCCCCAGAGCTCCAGCGTGGGGAGCAGGCCTAAGAAACCTTCGCAGAGGGAGACGAAGGCCGACAGTAGCATCACCCATTGGGCGTGAGGTGATGCGGCTGAAGGTTGTAGAACTCGAGGAAGGAGAGCGGAAATCCGCTCGTCGGAAGGCCGAAGCCGCGCAGGAAGTGCGAGCGGAAGACGACCCGCTCGCCCTCCTCCGGCGCCGGCGAAATCTCCGTCTTCGGCGCCAGGCGGACCCGCACAAGGTTGGCGTCGGGCAGGCGCCGAGTCTGGTGGAGGAACTCAACGTGGTCCTCGTGGACATTGGAGCCGTCCCACGAGCTTGACAGCGCCATGGGAGCGAGACGATGTGGAGGCACGGCGGCGCTGAGATGGGAGGCTGCGGTGGCAACGAGAGGAAGAAACGAGGATGAGAAGGGGCAGAACGAGAGAGAGCGTGCGAACCTCTGTCGCTCCCCCTCCTCCCCCTACTTATAGGCTCACGTGGCGGAGCCGAGGAGGTGCAGCGTGGGGAAACGTGGGGATCGATCGTGCCCACTCCCCCACGTCTCGCGCTTATTGTGCCTTAACGGCGAAATAAAACCGCCGCGGGAAGGTGAGCGGCCCATGTGGGCCACGGAAGATCCACGCTCGGACCAAGGCCTGCGAGTGGCGGGCCCGGGCCTGCGGCGGCGTCCCATCACGCGCGTGCGCTGGCAGGATCTCGCTGACACGTGGCCGCGGGAGGGCCCGTGGTCAGCACGCAGGTCGACCCCTTTCCCGCCTGCAAGACACGGAGCTCTCTGAAGTCGGCATACACCCGCATAGCCGGCTCTTCAGGATGGGAAGCTGACCAAGCTTCTTGTCCCTTTGTCCGCCTCGGAGCTCGGTCAGCTTCGGGGACTGCTGTCGGAGTAAATAGCCATGGGTAGCCTAGCCGGCTTCCCCTGGCCCTTCTGAAAAAATTACGAGCCCGTCCGGCTCTCAAGAACCCAAGACATGGGGCCGCCTTCCCCTCGCTGGCTATTATCCAGGCCGGCTTTCGGAAGGCGGCCTGACTTTAGCCCTCATGAAGAAAGCCACGGGAAGGCCGACTTCGGGAAGCCGGCCGTGAGAAGGCCGACTCCAAGAAGCCGGCTCCCATAAAACGGTCGAGACCGTACCCTCAAAGTTTGCACCCACCTAAGGGCGGTGCGACGGGGCGTGGCTACAGTGAAGCCTGCCACCCCCGAATCCTGGAGCACGCCTGGCACGGTGCGCCGTACGGAGTGGCCATGACCCGTCCGACGCGGCACTGTTGCCATGTTGACCCTGATGTCACCCACGACGGGCCGCCAGCACGGCCCCCAGACGGTGGGCCCCTTCGGGCAAAGAGACACCCGAAGGCGGCCACGCCTCCCCCCAGTCGGCCCAAGACAGAGCCGGCTCCCTGCAGCCGGCTCGCCACCTCCCTCGAAGGTGACGCCCCATTAAGGAGGCAAGACGCGGTGAGGCCACAACGATCACCCGACGGGCGGCGGCACTGTAGCCGCGCCTACCATGATGAAGCCCACGTCACCAAGATGGAGCCACAATAACCAGCCGCCGACCAGGCCCTGGACAGTGGGGCCTGCCTGTCGACCAAGGGGCCGGCAGCCGGCGGGACCCACCAGTCGGCGGGCTCCAGCAGCCGGCGCAGAAGCCAGTGAGCGCAGTCGCAGACGGCTGGGCCCCGCGCCCAGTCGGATTACCATTGTACCCCTGGGGGGTAGGCCTATATAAACCCCCCGGGGCACCCATGCAAAGGGTTCGACCCCCTGCTAGTCCTAGACACCACACAAGGAGAAGAAGCAGGCTAGCCGTGCCCTTCTTCCTCCTCCCACCAAACAGCTCAAGGAGCATTGTGTAGCTACTTGTCCATCTAGTGATCATGCGGAGACCCCGCAGAGCAGCAGTAGGGGTGTTATCTCCACGGAGAGCCCCGAAGCTGGGTAAGATCCGCCGGCATGCATGTCTTCGCCTTATCCCGTTTCCAGGCACCAGCGATGTCTTACTGGCTCCCACAATGATAAGCCACCCGTTGGCATAAGTAGCACCTACCACCCGACACGAGTTGAATGCCATCTCTCAAATTCCAGTCATTTTGTGAATATCAAGACGTCTTTCCAGAAGAGCTTCCAGGAATGCCTCCTCACCGGCCAGTTGAATTCGTTATCGATCTTGAGCCTGGCACGGAACCTGTTTGCAAACGTCCTTACAAGCTTGGACCAGAAGAATTGAAGGAGTTAAAGAAACAACTCGATGAACAAGAGCGTATGGGTCTGATCAGACTGAGTTCATCTCCATGGGGTTGTGGTGTTCTTTTTGTCAAGAAGAAGGATGGAACGGAACGACTCTGCGTCGACTACCACCCATTGAACAAGAAAACAATAAAGAACAAGTACCCACTTCCCAACATCAATGAGCTTTTCAAGCAACTTAAGGGTGTCCAAGTATTCTCCAAGCTTGACCTCTGTATGGGTTATCATCAGATTTGCATTCGTGAACAAGATATCCCCAAGACAGCATTCAGAACAAGCTATGGTTCTTATGAATATACTGTCATGTCTTTCGGCCTTGTCAATGCTCCTCCAACGTTCTCTCGCATGATGAACTTCATCTTCAAACCTTACACAAATGATTTCGTCTTGGTGTATCTTGATGACATCTTGGTCTTTTCCAAGAATAAGGAGGATCATGCCAAGCATTTGAGATTGGTGCTCAACAAACTCAGAGAGCATCAATTCTATGCAAAGTTTTCCAAGTGTGAGTTCTGGCTTGATGAGGTTCTATAACTTGGTCATATCATCTCCGCCAAGGGCATCACTGTTAATCCTGAGAAGGTGTCTGCAATTGTGAATTGGGAACCGCCTCAGAATGTCAAGCAGCTCCGCAGTTTTCTTGGGCTCGCAAGCTATTGTCGAAGATTCATTGAGAATTTCTCTAAGATAGCAAAGCCACTTTCCAACCTCCTCCAGAAGCATGTCAAGTATGTCTGGACGCCTGAATGTGACATTGCTTTCAACACCTTGAAAGAGAAGTTAGTCACAGCGTCTGTTTTGACTCCTCCTGATGAATCCAAACCATTCGAAGTTTTCTGTGATGCCTCCCCGCAAGGTCTCAGTGCTGTGTTAATGCAAGAGAAGAAAGTTGTGGCCTATACCTCTCGCCAGTTGAAGCCCAATGAAAAGAACTACCCCACTCATGACCTCGAGTTGGCGGCAGTTGTCCATGCATTATTAACATGGAGACATCTCTTGTTGGGAAGGAAAGTGGACATCTTCACTGATCATAAGAGCCTTAAGTACATCTTCACTCAACCCAACCTCAACCTCAGATAGACTCGTTGGGTCGAAATGATTAAAGAATACAATCCGAGTATTGAATATACTCCAGGCAAGGCCAATGTTGCAGACGCTTTGAGCAGGAAGGCTTACTGCAACAACTTAATTCTCAAGCCCTTCCAACCGGACCTTTGTGAAGCTTTCCGCAAACTGAATCTCCAAGTTGTTCCTCAAGGCTTTCTTGCCAATCTCCAAGTTTCTCCTACTTTGGAAGATCAAATTCATGAGGCACAACTTCTTGATTCCATGGTGAAGAAGGTGAAAAATGGGATTGCCAAGAGCCAACCCAAGTACACGTGCTATCACATTGATGACAAAGATACTCTATTCTTTGAGGATCGAATTGTCGTTCCTAAAGGTGATCTACAGAAAGTCATTATGAAGGAGGCTCACAATTCCCTTCTATCCATTCATCCTGGAAGTACGAAGATGTACCATGACCTCAAGCAGTCATATTGGTGGACTCGAATGAAGCGAGAAATTTCTCCAGTTCGTGAATGAATGTGATATCTGTAGAAGAGTGAAAGCAGAACACCAACGGCCAGCTGGTCTCCTCCAACCTCTTGCTATTCCAGAATGGAAGTTTGACCATATTGAGATGGACTTCGTAACTAGATTTCCCAAGTCCAAGCGTGGAAACGATGCTAACTTCGTCGTCATCGACAAGCTTACTAAAGTGTCTCATTTCCTTCCAATCAAAGAATCTATCACAGCAGCTCAGTTGGCAGAGCTATACACCTCTAGGATTGTCTCCTTGCACGGCATTCCGCAGTTGATATCTTCAGATCGTGGAAGCATCTTCACTTCTAAGTTTTGGGACTCCTTCCAGAAGGCCATGGGCACCAACATTCGCTTCAGCACAGCCTTCCATCCTCAAACTAGTGGCCAAGTCAAGCGAGTCAATCAAATCCTTGAAGATATGCTCAGGGCTTGTGTCATTTCCTTCGGTATGAAGTGGGAAGATTGTCTTCCATATGCCGAGTTCTCCTACAACAACAGCTTCCAAGCGAGTTCGGGCAAGGCCCCATTCGAGATTCTCTATGGCAGAAAGTGCTGTACTCCTCTTAATTGGATAGAGACTGGTGAATGCCAACTTCTTGGCAATGACTTAATAACAGAAGCTGAAGAAATGTGTAAAGTCATCCGTGAAAATCTCAAAGCCGCGCAATTGCGCCAGAAGAGTTACTATGATAGCAAGCACCGTGACTTGGCTTTCGAGATCAGAGACCATGTCTACCTACGTGTCTCTAAAATGAAAGGTACTCGTCGCTTCGGTATCAAAGGGAAGCTTGCCCCTAGATACGTGGGCCCTTTCAAGATCATTGGCAAAAGAGGCGACCTCGCCTATCAACTTGAGCTTCCGTATAACTTCACAAACGTGCACGACGTGTTTCACGTGTCACAACTTCGCAAGTGCTTCAAGACTCCTGAGCGCACCATCAACTTTGAAGAGATTGATATCCAAGAATATTTGTCTTATCATGAGCATCCCATTGCTATTCTTGAAGAAACCGAGCGCAAGACTCGCAACAAGTCTATCAAATTCCTAAAAGTGAAGTGGTCACACCATTCCGACCGAAAAGCCACCTGGGAACGCGAGGACCACCTCCGTTCTGAATATCTGGAGTTCTTCAGTCCTAGATCTCAGGACGAGATCCTTTCGTAGTGGTGGAGTGTTGTAACACCCCGGATGTAACTTACCATATTTGTAACTCCGACACTTGCCTTTTACGGCCTTAAGTTATGAGATTTCCCTTCGTGGTTGGGTTTTGTCTTTGTTTTGCATTTTTTTCATGTTGCATTTCATATCATGTCATCATGTGCATCTCATTTGCATACGTGTTCGTCTCATGCATCCGAGCATTTCCCCCGTTGTTCGTTTTGCAATCCGACACTCCTACGTGCACTGACGTCCCCCTCTTGTCTCTTTTCATGAGCGGGTGTTAAACGTTCTCGGAATGGACCGAGATTTGCCAAGCAGCCTTGGTACACCACCGGTAGACCGCCTATCAAATTTCGTGCCATTTGGAGTCCGTTTGATACTCCAACGGTTAACCGGGGAACCGCAAAGGCCTCGTGTGTGTTGCAGCCCAACACCCCTCCAAAATGGCCCAATAACCCTTCCAAACCACTCTCATGTCCTCCGTCATCGGATCATGATCGTGTGGGCAAAAACTACACTCCATTTGGACACTCCAAACTTCCCCTACCTATAAATATGTGATCCTTGAAGGAAATATGCCCTAGAGGCAATAATAAAGTTATTATTTATTTCCTTATTTCATGATAAATGTTTATTATTCATGCTAGAATTGTATTAACCGGAAACATAATACATGTGTGAATACATAGACAAACAGAGTGTCACTAGTATGCCTCTACTTGACTAGCTCGTTAATCAAAGATGGTTATGTTTCCTAACCATAAACAAAGAGTTGTTATTTGATTAACGGGATCACATCATTAGGAGAAAGATGTGATTGACTTGACCCATTCCGTTAGCTTAGCACTCGATCGTTTAGTATGTTGCTATTGCTTTCTTCATGACTTATACATGTTCCTATGACTATGAGATTATGCAACTCCCGTTTACCGGAGGAACACTTTGTGTGCTACCAAACGTCACAACGTAACTGGGTGATTATAAAGGAGCTCTACAGGTGTCTCCAAAGGTACATGTTGGGTTGGATATTTCGAGATTAGGATTTGTCACTCCGATTGTCGGAGAGGTATCTCTGGGCCCTCTCGGTAATGCACATCACCTAAGCCTTGCAAGCAATGCAAATAAATGAGTTAGTTGCGAGATGATGTATTACGGAACGAGTAAAGAGACTTGCCGGTAACGAGATTGAACTAGGTATTGATGTACCAACGATCGAATCTCGGGCAAGTAACATACCGATGACAAAGGGAACAACGTATATTGTTATGCGGTCTGACCGATAAAGATCTTCGTAGAATATGTGGGAGCCAATATGAGTATCCAGGTTCCGCTATTGGTTATTGACCGGAGACATGTCTCGGTCATGTCTACATTGTTCTCGAACCCGTAGGGTCCGCACACTTAAGGCTTCGATGAAAGTTATATTATGAGTTTATGAGTTTTGATGTACCGAAGTTAGTTCGGAGTCCCGGATATGATCGCGGACATAACGAGGAGTCTCAAAATGGTCGAGACATAAAGATTGATATATTGGACGGCTATATTCGGACACCGGAAGTGTTCCGGGGAAGTTTCGGATAAAACCTGAGTACCGGGGGGTTACCGGAACCCCCCCGGGGGTTAATGGGCCTCATGGGCCTAAAGTGGAGAAGAGGAGGGGCTGCCAGGGCAGGCCACGTGCCCCCTCCGCCCCTAGTCTGAATTGGACAAGGAGGGAGGGGCAGCGCCCCCCCTTTCCTTCCTCTCCTCTCTCCCTTCCTTCCCCCTCTCCTACTTGGACAAGGAAAGGGAGGGGAGTCCTACTCCCGGTAGGAGTAGGACTCCTCCTGCGCGCCTCCTACTAGGGCCGGCCGCACCCCCCTTGGCTCCTTTATATACAGAGGCAGGGGGCACCCCTAGACACACAAGTTGATCCACGTGATCATTTTCTTAGCCGTGTGCAGTGCCCCCTTCCACCATAATCCTCAATAATATTGTAGTGGTGCTTAGGCGAAGCCCTACGATAGTTGAACATCAAGATCATCACCACACCGTCGTGCTGACGGAACTCTTCCCCGACACTTTGCTGGATCGGAGTCCGGGGATCGCCATCGAGCTGAACGTGTGCTGAAACTCGGAGGTGCCGTAGTTTCGGTGCTTGGATCGGTCGGATCGTGAAGACGTACGACTACATCAACCGCGTTGATATAATGCTTCCGCTGTCGGTCTACAAGGGTACGTAGATCACACTCTCCCCTCGTTACTATGCATCTCAGAGCCTAGGTTTTATGCGTTGATGTTGTGCACGAGTAGAACACAAGTGAGTTGTGGGCGATATAAGTCATACTGCTTACCAGCATGTCATACTTTGGTTCAGCGGTATTGTTGGACGAAGCGGCCCGGACCGACATTACGCGTACGCTTACGCGAGACCGGTTCTCCCGACGTGCTTTGCACAAAGGTGGCTAGCGGGTGTCAGTTTCTCCAACTTTAGTTGAACCGAGTGTGGCTACGCCCGGTCCTTGCGAAGGTTAAAACAGCACCAACTTGACACAAACTACCGTTGTGGTTTTGATGCGTAGGTAAGATTGGTTCTTGCTTAAGCCCGTAGCAACCACGTAAAACTTGCAACAACAAAGTAGAGGACGTCTAACTTGTTTTTGCAGGGCATGTTGTGATGTGATATGGTCAAGACATGATACTAAATTTTATTGTATGAGATGATCATGTTTTGTAACCGAGTTATCGGCAACTGGCAGGAGCCATATGGTTGTCGCTTTATTGTATGCAATGCAACTGCGCTGTAATGCTTTACTTTATCACTAAGCGGTAGCGATAGTCGTGGAAGCATAAGATTGGCGAGACGACAACGATGCTACGATGGTGATCAAGGTGTCGTGTCGGTGACGATGGTGATCATGACGGTACTTCGGAGATGGAGATCACAAGTACAAGAAGATGATGGCCATATCATATCACTTATATTGATTGCATGTGATGTTTATCTTTTATGCATCTTATCTTGCTTTGATTGACAGTAGCATTATAAGATGATCTCTCACTAAATTTCAAGATAAAAGTGTTCTCCCTGAGTATGCACCGTTGCCAAAGTTCATCGTGCCCAGACACCACGTGATGATCGGGTGTGATAATCTCTACGTCCATCTACAACGGGTGCAAGCCAGTTTTGCACACGCAGAATACTCAGGTTAAACTTGACGAGCCTAGCATATGCAGATATGGCCTCGGAACACTGAGACCGAAAGATCGAGCGTGAATCATATAGTAGATATGATCAACATAGCGATGTTCACCATTGAAAACTACTCCATTTCACGTGATGATCGGTTATGGTTTAGTTGATTTGGATCACGTAATCACTTCGAAGATTAGAGGGGTGTCTTTCTAAGTGGGAGTTCTTAAGTAATATGATTAATTGAACTTAAATTTATCATGAACTTAGTACCTGATAGTATCTTGCTTGTTTATGTTTGATTGTAGATAGATGGCCCGTGCTGTTGTTCCGTTGAATTTTAATGCGTTCCTTGAGAAAGCAAAGTTGAAAGATGATGGTAGCAATTACACGGACTGGGTCCGTAACTTGAGGATTATCCTCATTGCTGCACAGAAGAATTACGTCCTGGAAGCACCGCTAGGTGCCAGGTCTGCTGTCGGAGCAACACCAGATGTTATGAACGTCTGGCAGAGCAAAGTTGATGACTACTCGATAGTTCAGTGTGCCATGCTTTACGGCTTAGAATCGAGACTTCAACGATGTTTTGAACGTCATGGAGCATATGAGATGTTCCAGGAGTTGAAGTTAATATTTCAAGAAAATGCCCGGATTGAGAGATATGAAGTCTCCAATAGGTTCTATAGCTGCAAGATGGAGGAGAACAATTTTGTTAGTGAGCATATACTCAAAATGTCTGGGTATAATAATCACTTGATTCAATTGGGAGTTAATCTTCCAGATGATTGCGTCATTGACAGAATTCTCCAATCACTGCCACCTAGCTACAAGAGCTTCGTGATGAACTATAATATTCAAGGTATGAATAAGACTATTCCCGAGCTCTTCGCAATGCTAAAAGCTTCGGAGGTAGAAATCAAAAAGGAGCATCAAGTGTTGATGGTCAACAAGACCACTGGTTTCAAGAAAAAGGGCAAAGGGAAGAAGAAGGGGAACTTCAAAAAGAACAACAAGCAAGTTGCTGCTCAAGAGAAGAAACCCAAATCTGGACCTAAGCCTGAAACTGAGTGCTTCTACTGCAAGCAGACTGGTCACTGGAAGCGGAACTGCTCGCAGTATTTGGCGGATAAGAAGGATGGCAAGGTGAACAAAGGTATATGTGATATACATGTTATTGATGTGTACCTTACTAGAGCTCGCAGTAGCACCTGGGTATTTGATACTGGTTCTGTTGCTAATATTTGCAACTCGAAACAGGGACTACGGATTAAGCGAATACTGGCAAAGGACGAGGTGCCCCCGAAATTCGGGTCCAAACCCTAGCTAAACTCCCTCCTCCGCCGCTGGACACGTCCAGATCGGACCAGACGCATCTGCGCCGCCGCCCGCAGCCAACCGGCGCCTGCCACGTAGCGCCGCCGCCTCCCACCGCCTCCCGGCCCGCGGGGCCCGCAGCCGGCCCCCGAGGCCCGCGCACTGCTACCTCTTGAGCACTGTGTTGGTTTTCCCCGAAGAGGAAGGGATGATGCAGCAAAGTAGCGTAAGTATTTCCCTCAGTTTTTGAGAACCAAGGTATCAATCCAGTAGGAGGCTATGTGCGAGTCCCTCGTACCTGCACAAAACAAATAAATCCTCGCAACCAACACGAATAGGGGTTGTCAATCCCTACACGGCCACTTACGAGAGTGAGATCTGATAGATATGATAAGATAATATTTTTGGTATTTTTGTGATAAAGATGCAAAGTAAAATAAAGGCAAAGTAAAAAAGCAAAGGAAATAACTAAGTAGTAGGAGATTAATATGATGAAGATAGACCCCGGGCCATAGTTTTCACTAGTGGCTTCTCTCGAGAGCATAAGTATTCTACGGTGGGTGAACAAATTACTGTTGAGCAATTGATAGAATTGAGCATAGCTATGAGAATATCTAGGTATGATCATGTATGTAGACATCACGTCCGAGACAAGTAGACCGACTCCTGCCTGCATCTACTACTATTACTCCACTCATCGACTGCTATCTAGCATGCATCTAGAGTATTAAGTTAAAAACATAGTAACGCCTTAAGCAGGATGGCATGATGTAGAGGGATAGACTCATGCAATATGATGAAAACCCCATCTTGTTATCCTCGATGGCAACAATACAATACGTGCCTTGCTGCCCCTACTATCACTGGGAAAGGACACCGCAAGATTGAACCCAAAGCTAAGCACTTCTCCCATTGCAAGAAAGATCAATCTAGTAGGCCAAACCAAACTGATAATTCGAAGAGACTTGCAAAGATAACCAATCATACATTAAAGAATTCAGAGAAGATTCAAACATTGTTCACAGATAGACTTGATCATAAACCCACAATTCATCGGTCTCAACAAACACACCGCAAAAAGAAGATTACATCGAATAGTTCTCCACAAGAGAGGGGGAGAACATTGTATTGAGATCCAAAAAGAGAGAAGAAGCCATCTAGCTACTAACTATGGACCCGTAGGTCTGAGGTAAACTACTCACACTTCATCGGAGAGGCTATGGTGTTGATGTAGAAGCCCTCCATGATCGATGCCCCCTCCGGCGGAGCTCCGGAACAGGCCCCAAGATGGGATCTCGTGGATACAGAAAGTTGCGGCGGTGGAATTAGGTTTTTGGCTCCATATCTGATCGTTTGGAGGTACGTAGGTATATATAGGAGGAGGAGTACGTCGGTGGAGCAACAGGGGGCCCACGAGGGTGGAGGGCGCGCCTGGTGGGGGTAGGCGCGCCCCCTACCTCGTGGCCTCCTCTTTTGTGTCTTGACGTAGGGTCCAAGTCTCCCGGGTCTTGTTTGTTGAGAAAATCACGTTCCCGAAGGTTTCATTCCGTTTGGACTCCGTTTGATATTCCTTTTCTTTGAAACCCTAAAACAGGCAAAAAACAACAATTCTGGGCTGGGCCTCCGGTTAATAGGTTAGTCCCAAAAATAATATAAAAATGGATAATAAAGCCCAATAATGTCCAAAACAACAAATAATATAGCATGGAGCAATCAAAAATTATAGATACGTTGGAGACGTATCACGCACCGCCGCCGCCGCCCGCGCCTCCCCGCCACCACACTCCGCCGCCGCCCGGCTCCGTCCTTCGCCGGCCGCCGCCAGTCGACCTCGCCGCTGCATCACGCCACCGCGCGCCGCCTTCACTGCCGTGCCGCACCGCAGCGCTCGCTCGCCGCCGCCGCCCTTTGCGCGGGCGCCACCGCCCGGCCTCATCAATGCCTCCTGCCACCGTCTGCTTCACCGGCCCGAGCTCCACCAGCGAGCTCGCCGCCTCGGCCACCACCACGGCGAGATCCGGGGAACTCCGCCAGGATCCGGCGGTCCCTTCCTTCCCCGTCGTCCTCCACGGCAAATCCGGTGAGTCCCGCACGTTCTCGTCGCCCTCTCCCTCTCCGGCAAGTCCTCCGGCGCAACTCCGGCCGTTTTCCGGTGAACTTCGATTTCCATGCCAAAGACGAACCCTAGATCTATTTTTCTGGGAGGTGAAAATTCCACTAAGTCCTTATCTCTGTAACATTTTATGCCCCTATTCATCATGCCATAACTCCATGACCGTAGCTCCATTTCATGCGCATGATATATCAAAATGTTCATTGGGAGATGCTCTTCACTTAATTCCATTGTGGCATGCTTGTTTGAGTCCATCTTGATGCCCAAATCACTGATGCAAGAGTGCTATAAAATGTTTACTCCTGTTACTTAGCAGATTATGATGATTTGTCATTTTTGTCACATTTGTTGTGTGCATCATATGGGCATGTGCTCTACAGGTGTTTTGATCTATTCCATGCCATCTTTATAGGGGTGCTTGCCATCTATTTTTTGATCAATGTGGTGACTAGCACAAGCATGCAAAGTAGCCTTCATGATATTGCTGATTTCAGGGACATAGGATTTTGCTAAGTCTTGTGCCTGCTGTTATTTTTATGCCATGTAAACATGATGCTACAGTGAGATCCATGCTTGTTTTGAGTACCTTCATTAAGGATGTTTTGAACATATGGTTATGCTCTATCCATCCATGCCCCTGTTTGAAGTTATGGAGTGCCCTAGCATGTATTAATCTTGCTCTACTTTTGCTGTAAAATGTTCCTGGCAGATTGTTTACGTGTTAATCAACTTTGCCATGGTTGTTGCCATTGATCCATGCATGCTATGAACTTTCTCTTGCCATGGTTAGCTTCATGAACATGTATTCTCATTGCTAGTATGCTTATCTTGTCATGCAATGCCTTGTGGTGAGTGATTTGAGCTCACAAAGATGCCTTCATAATTCTGTTTTTGCCATGCTTTGTTTTCTGCTAAGTCTGAAACTGTTAATAAACCTTGCTATGTTTACATGAGTTCCATCATATCTTCTGTGGCTTTTTGGCTCATGATCATTAAGGGACTTTTGTTCTATGCATTTTTTAGATTCATGTCATGCCTTTGTTTGCTATGATATGTTCCTGTAGCATGTTGTTTGCTTGCTCTAAACATGGCTTCCTGATGTTATTCCTGGCATGTTAGTATTTTCACTAAGTCTGTGATGCTGATATCTTTTGCACTTTTGCCATGCTTGTTTGAACCTGCTCTTGTGTGATTTAGCCGTAGCTCAGTGTTCTTGTTTTGTCAAGCATCTTGAGTACATCACTGCCGTATGCTTTGTTGCTATATTGGGGTGCAGTAGCTTAGTTTCTTGTTGCATTCTAGATGGCATCGTGCTGTTAATCGCAGAATTGTGCCATTCTTATTTTGCTTGCCATTTGCAAACCGTGCATCCGATTCCGGTGATCTTTATATCAATTTCGACCGAAATCATATCATCTTTCCAGCGGAACACTTGGTTTTCCAAGTTTATGCCTTGTTCATTCTTTCCCTTCCGGAGCACGCATATGCATTGCATATCACATCTCGCATATCATGCCATGTTTTGCATCATGTTGATTGTGCATTGCACCGTGATTGATTGTTGGTACTTTGCTTGTGTTCTTGCTTTGGGTAGAGCCGGGATATGAGTATGTGATCGAGGAACCTATTGAGTATGCTAACGAGGATCAAGCTTTCGTCAACTCTGAGAACTTTGCAGGCAAGATGACCATACCCTCGAATCACTTCTATCTTTGCTTGCTAGTTGTTCGCTCTATTACTATGCCGCGCTACCTACCACTTGCTATATCATGCCTCCCATATTGCCATGAAAAGCCTCTAACCCACCTTTCCTAGCAAACCATTGTTTGGCTATGTTACGCTTTGCTCAGCCCCTCTTATACTGTTGCTAGTTGCAGGTGAAGATGAAGTTTGTTCCTGGTTGGAACATGGATACTGTTGGGATATCATTATTATATCTCGTTTACTTTAATGCATCTATATACTTGGTAAAGGGTGGAAGGCTCGTCCTTATGCTTGGTGTTTTGTTCCACTCTTGCCGCCCTAGTTTCCGTCATACCGGTGTTATGTTTCTTGATTTTGCATTCCTTACGCGGTTGGGTGTTATGGGAACCCCTTGACAGTTCGACTTGAATAAAACTCCTCTAGCAAGGCCCAACCTTGGTTTTACCATTTGCCACCTAAGCCTTTTCCCTTGGGTTTCGCGGACTCAAGGGTCATCTTTATTTTAAACCCCCGGGTCAATGCTCCTCTGAGAGTTGGTCCAACCTGTCAGCCGCCGGTGGCCACCAGGGGCAACTCTGGGCTAGCCTACTGGAAGTTTGGACAATCCGGTGTGCCCTGAGACGAGATATGTGCAGCTCCTATCGGGATTTGTCGGCACATTCAAGTGGCTTTGCTGGTCTTGTTTTACCATTGTCGAAATGACTTGTAACCGGGATTCCGAGTCTGATCGGGTCTTCCTGGGAGAAGGAATATCCTTCGTTGACCGTGGTTATGGGCAGATGTCAATTTGTTAATATTCGGTTGTAGAGAACTTGACACTTAACTTAATTATAATGAATCAACCGTGTGTGTAGCCGTGCTGGTCTATTTTCGTCGGAGTCCAGGAAGAGAACACGGTCTCGTGTTATGCTTGAACGTAAGTAGCTTCAGGATCACTTCTTGATCACTTTTAGCCTCTCGACCGTGCTTTGCTTCTCTTCTCGCTCTCTTTTGCGTAAGTTAGCCACCATATATGCTAGTGCTTGCTGGAGCTCCTCCCCACTACCCTTTTCCTATCCTTAAGCTTAAATAGTCTTGATCTCGCGGGTGTGAGATTACTGAGTCCCCGTGACTCACAGATACTTCCAAACAGATGCAGGTGCCGATGATGCCAGTGCAGGGGACGCTACCGAACTCAAGTGGGAGTTCGACGAGGATTCGGGCCGTTACTATGTTTCTTTTCCGGATGATCAGTAGAGGAGCCCAGTTGGGACGATCAGGGATCTAGCATTTGGGGTTGTCTTTCTTTATTTTGGTTCCGTAGTCGGACCTTGATTGTATTCTGGATGATGTATGTCTATTTATGTATTGTGTGAAGTGGCGATTGTAAGCCGACTCTTTATCTCTTTCTTATTCAGTACATGGGATGTGTAAAGATTACCCCTCTTGCGATAGACCTACCATGCGGCTATGCCTCTAAGTCGTGCCCCGACACGTGGGAGATATAGCCGCACTGTGGGTGTTACACCCATTCATGTGGACATCTACCACGGATACTGCATTTCAGGTGCTCAAGCAACAGTTAGTCTCAGCTTCTGTCCTAGCGTTTCCCAACTTTCAGTAACCGTTCACCCAGTCGAGACTGACGCAAGCGACCGCGACATTGGGGCCATCTTACAACAGCAAGGGCATCCGATCGCGTTCATGAGCAAAGCGCTCAGCCCTTGCTACCAAGGATTATCCACTTACGAGAAAGAGTACTTGGCTATTATTGTGTTTGTCGATCAGTGGCGCTGGTACCTACAACATGCAGAATTTAATATTCTTACCGATCAGAAGAGCTTGGTCCACCTGGAAGAGCAACAACTCATAACCCCCTGGCAGTAGAAGGCATTCACCAAACTTCTCGGCCTGCGCTACCGCATCCGTTACAAGAAAGCCATAGAGAACGTGGGTATAGATGCTTTGTCACGAGCCAACCCAGCTGATACTCTAGCTGCAGTTACCTCTTGCCTGCCTGCTAGGTTGGATGATGTGATTAGTAGCTATAACAACAACCCGCAGGCCATGCGACTGCTGGTACAACCGGCTATCAAAGAGGACCGGAAGAAGCGATTCTCTCTCCAGCAGGGCATCATTCGCTTCCGTGGCATGATCTGGTTGGGAGGAAGCACACACATTCAGCAAAAAATTATCACAGCCTTCCATGACAGCGCTCTGGGTGGACACTCGATCGGGATTCCCAGTGACCTACATGCGCATCCGACGGCTATTCGCCTGGGCTAAAATGAAAGCACAGATCTTACAGTATGTATGGTGATGTCCGGTATGTCAACAAGCCAAGCCCGACCGTGCTGCATCTCCAGGTCTGCTCATGCCACTTCCAATCCCAAACCAGCCATGGGACATGATTTCCATGGATTTGGTAGATCGCCTCCCTCAGTCAAGCAAGTTCAACTGTCTGCTAGTCATCGTCGACGAGCGCACCAAGTTCACCTACTTCCTGCCTCTCGCGCATCCGTACATTGCTGCTTCAGTAGCTCAATTGTACATCAATCAGGTGTACAAAATCCATGGCCTGCCCGGTTCGATTGTTTCAGACAGAGACCCGATCTTCACAAGCCACTTCTGGCAGGAGCTGTTCCGGGGTGCAGGTACGAAAGTAAGACTGAGCACAGGAAACCACCCGTAGACTGATGGCTAGATAGAGCGCGTTAACCAATGTGTCAAGAGTTTCCTTCGCTGCTTTACTCAAGCTTGTCCGCGTAGATGGAGTTTCTGGATTCCGCTTGCCCAGTTCTGGTACAACAATGCCCACCACTCCGCTATTGGCATGACACCATTCAAAGCCATGTTTGGGTATGAGCCGCGCCACTGGAGTATCTCTGCCAACAACACCTACAAAGTGCCCACGCTCCTATCATGGCTCGACGAGCGAGCCACTGTCCAAGACTTGCTGCAGCAACATCTTAGCAGGGCGCGACAACTGATGAAAGAACAAGCCGATAAGAAGCGTTCCTTCCGGGTATTTGAGGTGGGTGACCAAGTGTTCCTGAAGCTCCAACCATATATCCAATCATCTGTGGTTCCAAGGGCAAACCACAAGCTATCATACAAGTTCTATGGGCCATTTCCAATCATCGCCAAGATAAACGACGTGGCATATAAGTTGCAGCTCCCACCACACACCATGGTGCACCCAGTGTTTCACGTCTCCCATCTACGCTGAGCACTTGCCCCTGGTATGTCAGTCGAACCACAGTTGCCACATTATTCTGACGATCCCGATGTACCCGTGGCAATCCTTCAGACCCGATGGCGCAAGCAGAAAGACGGAGTTCGCGAGCAATTAAAGATACAATGGTCCAACTCCGTGATTGAGGGAGTCCTGGATTAGGGGGTCTCCGGACAGCCGGACTATATCCTTTGGCTGGACTGTTGGACTATGAAGATACAAGATTGAAGACTTCGTCCCGTGTCCGGATGGGACTCTCCTTGGCGTGGAAGGCCAGCTTGGCAATACGGATATGTAGATCTCCTCCCTTGTAACTGACTCTGTGTAACCCTAGCCCCCTCCAGTGTCTATATAAACTGGAGGGTTTAGTCCGTAGGACAATAACATTCATACCATAGGCTAGCTTTTAGGGTTTAGCCTCTACGATCTCATGGTAGATCAACTCTTGTAATACTCATATCATCAAGATCAATCAAGCAGGACGTAGGGTATTACCTCCATCGAGAGGGCCCGAACCTGGGTAAACATCATGTCCCCCGCCTCCTGTTACCATCCGCCTTAGACGCACAGTTCGGGACCCCCTACCCGAGATCTGCCGGTTTTGACACCGACATTGGTGCTTTCATTGAGAGTTCCACTATGCCGTCACCATAAGGCTGGATGGCTCCTTCGATCATCGGTAACGATGCAGTCCAGGGTGAGGTTTTCCTCCCCAGACAGATCCTCATATTCGGTGGCTTCGCACTGCGGGCCAACTCACTTGGCCATCTGGAGCAGATCGAGAGCTACGCCCCTGGCCATCAGGTCAGGTTTGGAAACTTAAACTACACTGCCGACATCCGCGGAGACTTGATCTTCGATGGATTCGAGCCCTTGTCAGGTGCGCCACACAATCACGATGAGCATGATGTAGCTCTGCCATCGGACAGTGTTCGGGAGATCACACCTGCGACCACTCTAGCCTTCAATCCGGAGCAAATTGCGCCATCTGAGGATGGGGGGATAGACCCCGCCATGGAGGCCACACTCTCAGTGGCGATAGAGCCGGATACTGACTTCACCTCTTATGAGAGTCGTGTTGCCGAACCACTGGATTCGTCTCCGACCACGGACTCCGAGCCGCCTGCGTCCATGCCTATCGAATCCGATTGGGCGCCGATCATGGAGTTCACCTCCGCGGATATCTTTCAGCACTCACCTTTCGGTGGCGTGCTAAATTCATTAAGGTCTCTCTCCTTGTCAGGAGATCCTTGGCCGAACTATGCCCGGCTAGAATGGTATGCGGACGACGAAGAAATTCGCTCCCCACCCACCACCCAATTAGTAGCCACTGTCGATGATTTAACCGACATGCTCGACTTCGACTCTGAAGACATCGACGGTATGGACGACGATGCAGGAGACGAACAGGAACCACCTCCCACAGGGCACTGGACCGCCACCTCATCATATGATATATACATGGTGGACATCCCCAAAGAAGGCAATGGCGACGAGACAGCGGAGGATGACCCCTCCAAGAAGCAACCCAAGTGCCGACGTCAGCGGCGCCGCTCTAAGTCCCGCCATAGCAAAAGTAGTGATACCGGCACAAGAGATAATAACTCTCCGGATAGTGCCGAAGACGACAACAATCCCCTCCAGCACGATTTAGAGCGGTAGGGTGAACAAGCTAGCCCTACAGAGCAGGCAGCAGATGGCGGGTCGGAGGAGGACAATTACATGCTTCTCTCCGAAGACGAGGTGAGCCTCGGCAATGAAGAATTTATCGTGCCTGAGGATCCCGTTGAGCAGGAGCGCTTCAAGCGTCGGCTTATGGCCACAGCAAATAGCTTGAAGAAAAAGCAACAACAACTTCGAGCTGATCAAGATTTGCTAGCAGACAGATGGACTGAAGTCCTTGAGGCCGAGGAATACGAACTCGAGCGCCCCTCCAAGAGTTACCCAAAGCGCAGGTTGCTACCTCACCTCGAGGAGGAAGCATTGAAACCTACATCACCAGTGTATGATGCGGCTGATCGGCCACCTCGTGGCCGAGCCAGAGAGGCGTTTCAGCCTGAAGTTCAGCCTGCACCCCGCCGCCACTCAAACAAAAATACCAAGGCCCGGGGTAACACGCGGGACCTGCAAGACGTATTGGAAAGCAGGGCAAAACATGCAAGGTCAGTATACGGGTCACGGGGACACATGCCAACGCGAGACGATGACCATCACGCCGGATACACTAAAAGTAAATCCGGTCGGGCCGAATACAGCAGACAAGACTCATATGAACTGGATCGTGATATAGCCCGGCACAGAGGCACCACAGACCCCCTATGCTTCATGGATGAAGTTATGGATCACGAATTCCCGAAGGGTTTTAAACCCGTAAATATCGAATCGTATGATGGTACAACAGATCCCGTTGTATGGATTGAGGATTTCCTCCTCCACATCCACATTGCTCGTGGTGATGATCTGCATGCCATCAAGTACCTCCCACTAAAACTCAAAGGACCAGCTCGACATTGGCTGAATAGCTTGCTAGCAGACTCCGTCGGCAGTTGGGAGGATTTGGAAGATGCATTCCTTGACAACTTCCAGGGCACTTATGTGCGACCACTGGATGCTGATGACTTGAGCCATATATCTCAGCAGCCAGGGGAATTGGCCAGGCAATTTTGGACATGGTTCCTAACTAAGAAAAACCAAATTGTTGATTGTCCGGATGCAGAAGCCTTAGCGGCATTCAAGCATAACATCCGTGACGAGTAGCTCGCCCGGCACCTCGGCCAGGAGAAGCCAAAGTCTATGGCAGCCCTCACGACACTCATGACCCGCTTTTGTGCGGGCGAGGATAGCTGGCTGGCTCGTAGCAACAACACATCAATGAATCCGGGCACTTCGGATACTAAAGATGCCAACGGCAGACCACGTTGTAACAGACACAAGCGCCACAACAACGGCGATAAAGCCGATGATACGACAGTCAATGCCGGATTCAGAGGCTCTAGATCCGGTCAGCAGAAAAAGCCATTCAAAAGAAGTAGTCCGGGCCCGTCCAGTTTGGATTAGATACTCGATCGCTCATGTCAAATCCACGGCACCCCCGATAAGCCAGCCAATCGCACCAACAGAGAATGCTGGGTGTTCAAGCAGGCCGGCAAGTTGAATGCCGAAAACAAGGACAAGGGGCTGCATAGTGATGACGAGGAGGAGCCCCGACCGCCGAACACAGGAGGACAGAAGAGGTTCCCCCCACAAGTGAAGACGGTGAACATGATATACGCAACCCACATTCCCAAGAGGGAACGGAAGCGTGCACTAAGGAACATCTATGCGATAGAGCCCGTCGCCCAAAAGTTCAACCCATGCTCCTCTTGTCCGATCACCTTCAATTGCAGGGACCACCCCACTAGTATCCGTCATGGCGGATCCGCCGCATTGGTCCTAGACCCCATCATCGACGGATTTCACCTGACTCGAGTCCTTATGGATGGCGGCGGCAGTCTGAACATGCTCTATCAGGATATAGTGCGCAAAATGGGTATAGATCCCGCGAGGATCAAACCCACCAAAACCACCTTTAAGGGCGTCATCCCAGGTGTAGAGGCCCACTGCATGGGCTCAATCACACTGGAATTGGTCATCGGATCTCCGGACAACTTCCGGAGCGAGGAGTTAATCTTCGATATCGTCCCATTCCGAAGTGGCTATCACGCACTGCTCGGGCGAACCGCATTTGCAAAATTCAATGCGGTACCGCATTACGCATACCTCAAGCTCAAGATGCCAGGACCTAGGGGGGTCATAACAATCAATGGAAACACAGAACGCTCGCTCCGCACGGAAGAGCACACTGTGGCCCTCGCAGTAGAAGCACAAAGCATCCTTTTAAGGCAAACCGCCAATTCGGCGATACAGCCCCTGGACACCGTCAAGCAAGTCCGGAGTAACCTGCAACAGGATCGTCTGGCACGTTCAGAGCTCGCCTAGCAATTCAGCCCCCATCCTAGTCCCAGTCAAGCGACGAAATCTGTGTCGCGCGTACATAATTACACACTGAAAATACCATGGGCATAGGCAGGGGAACGATCAGGGCACGTCCCGCAATGCGGCTTAAACGCCCTATGGGCTGCATACCTTTATCATTTTTTCTCTTTCAGGACCTTACTCTCTGGAAGCCCTTTCCGGCAGTATGATTGCCGGACACATTACGGGAAGGAACAACCAAGGAGGCAAGAAGCTAAGATGTACAAGGGAAACCCCCAGGTGGTCTCTAATAACAATTGATATACCCGCTTTTTACTACCCATACGCAGCTTGCCCTTGGATAGGACATGTCAAGTAGTCCTATTTTTTGCTTATTGCACTACTTGTACCAGTACGCTTCGACATATTATTTAAATAACAATGCATAGCATTAGTCTACTATTGCATTATCCATCCTTTCTTTTTCCTTATATGTTCATTTACGACAACTTGCACCCGTACATTCTGGTACGGTCAATACACCAGGGGCTTTCGTTTACCCCATAATACGGCGTGAGAAGTGATACGTCCATTTTGCATCATGCATTTATATCGATATTTATTGCATTATGGGCTGTTATTTCAAATTATGTCACAATACTTATGGTTATTCTCTCTTATTTTACAAGGTTTACATAAGGAGGGAGAATGCCGGCAGCTGGAATTCTGGGCTAGAAAAGGAGCAAATATTAGAGACCTATTCTGCACAACTCCAAAAGTCCTGAAACTCCATGGAATACCTTATAATAAATAATGAAAAATCCTCGCCAAAGATGAAGACCAGGGGGGCCACACCCTTGCCACGAGGGTGGGGGGCGCCCCCCCTAGGGCCCGCCCCCTACCTCGTGGGCCCCCTGGTGGCTCTCCGATGACCATCTTCTCCTATATGAAGTCTTTCGTCGAGAAAAAAAAGAAGCAACCTTTCGGGACGAAACTCCGCCGCCATGAGGCGGAACCTTGGCGGATCCAATCTAGAGCTCCGGCAGAGCTGTTCTGCCGGGGAAACTTCCCTCCCGGAGGGGGAAATCATCGCCACCGTCATCACCAACGCTCCTCTCATCGGGAGAGGGCAATCTCCATCAACATCTTCATCAGCACCATATCATCTCAAAACCCTACTTCATCTCTTGTATCCAATTCTTGTCTCCAAGTCCGGGATTGGTGCTAGTAGGTTGCTAGTAGTGTTAATTAGTCCTTGTAGTTGATGCTAGTTGGTTTAATTGGTGGAAGATCATATGTTCAGATCCTTTATGCATGTTATTACCCCTCTGATTATGAACATGAATATTCTTTGTGAATAGTTACGTTTGTTCCCGAGGACAAGGGAGAAGTCTTGCTATTAGTAGTCATGTGAATTTGGTATTCGTTCGATATTTTGATGAGATGTATGTTGTCTAGCCTCTAGTGGTGTTATGTGAACGTCGACTACATAACACTTCACCATTATTTGGGCCTAGAGGAAGGCATTGGGAAGTAATAAGTAGATGATGGGTTGCTAGAGTGATAGAAGCTTAAACCCTAGTTTATGTGTTGCTTCGTAAGGGGCTGATTTGGATCCATATGTTTCATGCTATGGTTAGGTTTACCTTAATACTTTTGTTGTAGTTGCGGATGCTTGCAATAGAGGTTAATCATAAGTGGGATGCTTGTTCAAGTAAGAACAGCACCCAAGCACCGGTCCACCCACATGTCAAATTATCAAAGTACCGAACGCGAATCATATGAACGTGATGAAAACTAGCTTGACGATATTCCCATGTGTCCTCGGGAGCGCTTTACCTTATATAAGAGTTTGTCCAGGCTTGTCCTTTGCTACAAAAAGGATTGGGCCACCTTGCTGCACTTTATTTACTTTTGTTACTTGTTTCTCGTTACAAATTATCTCATCACAAAACTATCTATTACCACTTATTTCAGTACTTGCAGAGAATACCTTGCTGAAAACCGCTTATCATTTCCTTCTGCTCCTCGTTGGGTTCGACACTCTTACTTATCGAAAGGACTACGATAGATCCCCTATACTTGTGGGTCATCAAGACTCTTTTCTGGCGCTGTTGCCGGGGAGTGAAGCGCCTTTGGTAGGTGGAATTTGGTAAGGAAAAATTTATATAGTGTGCTGAAATTTACTGTCACTTGTTACTATGGAAAGTAATCCTCTGAGGGGCTTGTTCGGGGTATCTTTACCCCGACCAGTAGAGCAAAGAGTTGCTCCTCAACCTACTGAACTTATTGAATATGAAATTCCTTATGACTATCCTTCGGGTATGATAGAAAAACTGCTAGCTAATCCTTTTACAGGAGATGGAACAAAGCATCCTGATGAACACCTAATATATGTGGATGAAGTTTGTGGATTATTTAAGCTTGTAGGTATACCTGATGATGTTGCTAAGAAGAAGGTCTTCCCTTTATCTTTGAAGGGAGACACATTGATATGGTATATGCTATGTGATGATACGAGATCATGGAACTATAGAAGATTGAAATTGGAATTTCATCAAAAGTATTACCCTATGCATCTTGTTCATCGTGATCGCAATTTTATATATAATTTTTGGCCTCGCGAAGGAGAAAGCATCGCTCAAGCTTGGGGGAGGCTTAAATCAATGTTATATTCATGACCCAATCATGAGCTCTCAAGAGAAATGATTATTCAAAAATTTTATGCTCGGCTTTCTGATAACAATGGCACCATGCTCGATACTTCTTGTGCTGGCTCTTTTATGATGAAGACTATTGGATTTAGATGGGATTTATTGGATAGAATTAAATGCAACTCTGAAGATTGGGATCTCGACAAAGGTAAGGAGTCAGGTATGACACCTAAGTTTGATTGTGTTAAATCTTTTATGGATACCGATATTTTCCGTAAGTTTAGCACTAAATATGGACTTGATTATGAGATAGTAGCTTCTTTTTGTGAATCTTTTGCTACTTATGTTGATCTCCCTAAGGAGAAGTGGCTTAAATATCATCCTCCCATAGAAGTAAAAGTAGCTGCACCTATTAAAATTGAAGAAAATACTATCACTTACAATGATCCTATTGTTCCTACTTCTTATGTTGAGAAACCACCTTTCCCTGTTAGGATAAAGGATCATGCTAAAGCTTCAACTGTGGTTCGTAAAAGTATATTAAAACATATACACCTCCTGAGCAAGTTAAAGTCGAACCTAATATTGCTATTGTTAAAGATCTCTTGTCTGATAATATAGATGGGCATGTTATTTCTGTGATGAAACTGCTAGAATTGCTAAACCCCGTGGTACAGATAAACCTAGACCTGTGATAGGCATGCCTGTTATTTATGTTTAAATAGGAGATCATTGTTATCATGGCTTATGTGATATGGGTGCTAGTGCTAGTGCAATACCTATTGACTTATACAAAGAAATTATGCATGACATTGCACCTGTTGAGTTAGAAGAAATTGATGTTACTATTAAACATGCTAATAGAGATACTATTTCACCAATGGGAATTGTTAGAGATGTTGAAGTCTTGTGTGGGAAAACTAAATATCCTGCTGATTTTCTTGTTCTTGGTTCCCCACAAGATAGCTTTTGTCCCATTATATTTGGTAGACCCTTCTTAAATACTGTTAATGCTACCATAGATTGCACAAGGGATGTTGTTACTGCCGGCTTGGATGATATGACTCATGAATTTAATTTCTCTAAATTTAGTAAACAACACCGTGAAGAAGAATTGCCTAGTAAGGATGAAATCATTGGTCTGGCTTCTGTTGTCCTACCTCCTAGTGATCATTTATAACAATATTTGCTAGACCATGAGAATGATATGTTTATGAATGAAAGAAGGGAAATAGATGAAGCATTCTTTAAACAGGAACCTATGCTGAAACACAATTTGCCTGTTGATATCCTAGGGGATCCCCCTCCACCTAAGGGTGATCCCGTGTTTGAGCTTAAACCGTTGCCTGATAATCTTAAATATGCTTATCTTGATGAAAATAAGATATATCCTGTTATTATTAGTGCTAACCTTTCAGAGCATGAAGAAGAAAGATTATTGAAAACTCTGAAGAAGCACCGTGCTGCTATTGGATATACTCTTGATGATCTTAAGGGCATTAGTCCCACTCTATGTCAACATAAAATAAATTTGGAAGCAGATGCCAAACCAGTTCGTGATCCTCAACGACGTCTGAATCCTAAAATGAAAGAAGTGGTAAGAAAAGAAATACTAAATCTTCTGGAGGCAGGTGTAATTTATACCGTTGCTGATAGTCAGTGGGTAAGTCCTGTTCATTGTGTCCCTAAGAAGGGAGGTATTACTGTTGTTCCTAATGATAAAGATGAATTGATTCCACAAAGAATTATTACAGGTTATAGGATGGTAATTGATTTCCGCAAATTAAATAAGGCTACTAAGAAAGATCATTACCCCTTACATTTTATCGATCAAATGCTAGAAAGATTAAGCAAACATACACATTACTGCTTTCTAGATGGTTATTCTGGTTTCTCTCAAATACCTGTGTTGGCTAAAGATCAATCAAAGACTACTTTTACATGCCCTTTTGGTACTTTTGCTTATAGACGTATGCCTTTTGGTTTATGTAATGCACCTGCTACCTTTCAAAGATGCATGATGGCTATATTCTCTGACTTTTGTGAAAAGATTTGTGAGGTTTTCATGGACGACTTTTCCGTCTATGGATCTTCTTTTGATGATTGCTTGAGCAACCTTGATCGAGTTTTGCAGAGATGTGAAGAAACTAATCTTATATTGAATTGGGAAAAGTGCCACTTTATGGTTAATGAGGGTATTGTCTTGGGGCATAAAGTTTCTGAAAGAGGTATTGAAGTTGATAAAGCCAAGGTTGATGCTATTGAAAAGATGCCATGTCCCAAGGACATCAAAGGTATAAGAAGTTTCCTTGGTCACGCCGGATTTTAGAGGAGGTTCGTAAAGGACTTCTCAAAAATTTCTCGGCCTCTGACCAATTTATTACAAAAAGATATACCATTTGTCTTTGATGATGATTGTGTAGAAGCATTTGAAATACTTAAGAAAGCATTAGTCTCTGCACCTATTGTTCAGCCACCTGATTGGAATTTACCCTTTGAAATTATGTGTGATGCTAGCGATTATGCTGTAGGTGCTGTTCTAGGGCAAAGAGTTGATAAGAAATTAAATGTTATCCATTATGATAGTAAGACTCTAGACAATGCTCAAAGAAATTATACTATTACTGAAAAAGAACTTTTAGCAGTTGTATTTGCTTGTGATAAGTTCAGACCTTATATTGTTGATTCTAAAGTAACTATCCACACTGATCATGCTGCTATTAAATATCTTATGGAGAAGAAAGATGCTAAACCTAGACTTATTAGATGGGTTCTCTTGCTACAAGAATTTGATTTGCATATTGTTGATAGAAAAGGAGCTGAGAACCCTGTTGCAGACAACTTATCTAGGTTAGAGAATGTTCTTGATGACCCACTACTTATTGATGATAGCTTTCCTGATGAACAATTAAATGTCATAAGTACTTCTCGTAGTACCCCTTGGTATGTTGATTATGCCAATTACATAGTTGCTAAATTTATACCACCTAGCTTCACATACCAACAAAACAAAAAGTTCTTCTATGATTTGAGACATTACTTTTGGGATGACCCACATCTTTATAAAGAAGGAGTAGATGGTGTTATTAGACATTGTGTACCTGAGCATCAACAGGAACAGATCCTAGGCAAGTGCCACTCCGAAACTTATGGAGGACACCATGCGGGAGATAGAACTGCACATAAGGTATTGCAATTAGGTTTTTATTGGCCTACTATCTTCAAGGATGCCCGTAAGTTTGTCCTATCTTATGATGAATGTCAAAGAATTGGTAAAATTAGTAGACGTCAAGAAATGCCTATGAATCATTCACTTGTTATAGAACCATTTGATGTTTGGGGCTTTGATTATATGGGACCTTTTCCTGCCTCTAATGGATATACACATATTTTAGTTGCTGTTGATTACGTTACTAAGTGGGTAGAAGCTATTCCAACTAGTAGTGTGATACGTCTCCAACGTATCTACAATTTTTGATTGCTCCATGCTATATTATCTACTGTTTTGGACTATATTGGGCTTTATTTTCCACTTTTATATTATTTTTGGGACTAACCTATTAACCGGAGGCCCAGCCCAGAATTGCTATTTTTTTTGCCTATTTCAGTGTTTCGGAGAAACAGCATATCAAATAGAGTCCAAACGGAATAAAATCTTCGGGAACGTGATTTTCTCACCGAACGTGATCTAGGAGACTTAGACCCTACTCCAAGGAGTCAAAGAGGAGGTCACGAGGGTGGGGGCGCGTGCCCCCTAGGGCGTGCCCCTGCCTCATGGGCCCCTCGGTGCTCCACCGACGTACTCCTTCCTCCTATATATATACATACGTACCCCCAAACAATCAGAATAGGAGCCAAAAACCTAATTCCACCATCGCAACTTTCTGTATCCACGAGATCCCATCTTGGGGCCTGTTCCGGAGCTCCGTCGGAAGAGGGCCGTCATCACGGAGGGCTTCTACATCATCATAGCCTCTCCGATGAAGTGTGAGTAGTTTACCTCAGACCTTCGGGTCCATAGTTAGTAGCTAGATGGCTTCTTCTCTCTTTTTGGATCTCAATACAAAGTTCTCCCCCTCTCTTGTGGAGATCTATTCGATGTAATCTTCTTTTTGCGGTGTGTTTGTTGAGACCAATGAATTGTGGGTTTATGATCAAGTCTATCTATGAATAATATTTGAATCTTCTCTGAATTCTTTTATATATGATTGGTTATCTTTGCAAGTCTCTTTGAATTATCCGTTTGGTTTGGCCAACTAGATTGGTAGTTCTTGCCATGGGAGAAGTGCTTAGCTTTGGGTTCGATCTTGCGGTGTCCTTTCCCAGTGACAGAAGGGGCAGCAAGGCACGTATTGCATCATTGCCATCAAGGATAAGAAGATGGGGTTTATTTCATATTGCATGAATTTATCTCTCTACATCATGTTATCTTGCTTAAGGCATTACTCTGTTTTTAACTTAATACTCTAGATGCATGCTGGATAGCGGTCGATGAGTGGAGTAATAGTAGTAGATGCAGAATCGTTTCGATCTACTTGTCACGGATGTGATGCCTATATACATGATCATGTTGGGGATCGTAGCAATAATTCAAAATTTTCCTACATGTCACCAAGATCAATCTAGGAGATGCTAGCAATGAGAGAGAGGGAGTGCATCTTCATACCCTTGAAGATCGCTAAGCGGAATCGTTACAAGAACGCGGTTGATGGAGTCGTACTCGCGGCGATTCAAATCGCGGAAGATCCGATCTAGCGCCGAACGGACGGCGCCTCCGCGTTCAACACACGTACAGCCCAGGGACGTCTCCTCCTTCTTGATCCAGCAAGGGGAGAGGATAAGTTGAGGGAGAACTCCAGCAGCACGACGAGATGGTGGCGATGGAGCTTGTGGTTCTCTAGCAGGGCTTTGCCAAGCACTATGGAGGAGGAGGAGGAGTAGGAGGAGGGAGGGCTACGCCAGGGAAGAGGTGAGGCTGCCCTCCCACCCCTCCACTATATATAGGGGCAAGGGGAGAGTGGGAGGCGCCCTAGGGTTTCCCCTAGGGGGCGGCGACCAAGCAGATTGGATCTCCTAGGGAAAATCCTAGGGAGACTTGCCCCCCAAGCCAAGCAGGTGGAGGTGCCCCACCTTCACAAGTAACGTGGGAAAGGGTTTGGGGGGCGCACCACCCCTTAGTGGGCTGGTTTGCCCCTTCCCCTTTGGCCCATGAGGCCCTCCAACACTTGCCCGGGCTTCCGAAACACCTTTCCACTACTAGGGAAAACCCTAGCAGTAGCGCTGGTTTTGTGCTCACTAGTAGCGTGGGTAGGCGCGCTACTAATAAGGCGCTATAGCTATTGCTTAGCAGTAACGCGTGCTGCATGCGCTACTGCTAGGACAAATAGCTGCAGCGCTTGTTCACTCCCACGCTGCTGCTAATGTAACTACTGGCAGCGTGTTTTCTTTCCATCGCTGCTAGTATTGTTTTTTTATTTTTTTTATTTTTAGTGTATTTATGCTCCATCGTACAAATATTGGTACAATACCAGTTATGAGGTTTACATCATTATGTCCATAACAGTGTGTCAAATGAAGGTGGATTAGGTTCAAGTGGAGGCAATATGTGGTGCATGTCAAAAGTATACTACTAATCCAAACTTGATCTAGTTTGGACTAGTAGTACTTTCGATGTGCACCACATGTTGCCTCCACTTGAATCTAATCCGCCAGCACAAGCTATTTAATCATCATCATAATCATTAGCACCAACAATATTTATTTAATCACCACTAACACTAGCTAATAATAATCATCAGTCATTACCACCAACACTAGCTATTTTATCATCATAGTAATAGTGTAGCACATCATCATCCTCAAACTCATTTCTCGCTAATCACTCCTACTGCTCTCTCTTAGGTAAAACAACATAAAACATGTGTAGCTCTCCTCCTTGATCAAGTTGGAGCATGCAGATGAACCTGTCTCCTAATTTTGGGTAGCACATCTGTTTGCTGCCCCCTAGTACTTGTCTGCGCTCCCCCATCACATATCTGGTCCAGTCCTGCACTATTAAGCATTCATCGCTGATCTTGAATGCACTAAAGTAACATGTAGGATATCTTGGCCGTAAGCTAATAATACTCATGGTACCTTTAGTCTCGATCCCATAAGGCACAACATTCATCGGGAGTCCCTGTTGAAGAACATCGTATGGTCACATACTTAGCAATGAAGTTTAGCTTCACAAATAATGTATGGAAAAGATGCACTGAGGACAAATAGTAAAAATCTTACCATCCTTCCTAAATAGATGTGACCGTAGTTCATGACAAACACTATTGGTCGCACGTTTTCAGTACTAAGATTTCTAAGTCCAGGAAGAAAATTTGTCTTGACGGTATCAAGATCCTCAAGCCATGAAACATAATGACTTAGCTCCTCGCAGTTTAGTTCAGCCCCGGGACAGTAGTAGGTCCTGTCTACCAAGCGCTGGACATGTTTGCTTGCACCGAAATAAGCTGACAATACAAATTAGTTGTCAACTATTTTTGAATAAACAATATCAAAGACATAAATATGGTTGAGAAACTTACATTTTGGTGTAACTGGAGGCGTCTGCACATCGACCCAGATGTCGGTATTACCTTCAATATCATCTTCCGGACGAATATCAAAGGTGATAACCATATCAGGCTAAAATGCATAAGTCTTGCATAGCGCTCGCCATGTTTTGCATCCAAAATAGGTGTAGTCATATGAATCGTATAATTTTGCATGGAAAATATAACCATGCTCGGTCTTCAAATAAACTTTCTTTACCTCCATAGTATGACTGAAACCTATCTTATCCAATACAAAAACTCTTGCATGGCAGGGGATATGCTAGTAGAATAGTAAAAAAATATAAGTTGAAGCAGATGTCATGCTTAATTACGAAAAATGACTTGTCGTTGTGACTTACTGTATCCACTTCGAAGTTCTCGTCCAGCTTGATGCTGAAGCGCCTATCATCATCTAGGAAGATTCCGTCACATAGGCCGCGCTCGTCTTCGCAGTTTTTGCAAATACCGAAATCCTTTTTGTCGTCAGACATTTCCTATGTTCATAGTTAAAACATTAATTGAAAATCGATAGAAGACAACTACAAGGATACTCAACACACAAATCCGGGGCACTCGATATTTCCTACATATTCTAGCAAAAGTCATGCCAAAATTCACGGAAAAATCCGGCATGACCTTTGCTAAAATAGGATATATCGAGCGCCTGAAATTTGCCGGAACGGAAATGAATCAACACTCCGGCAAAACATAGGCCACTCGGAGGTGTAACCTGCAAACATGACCGGCCACTTGGATATTGAGCAACACAAGATATACATTTCAAAATATCTTATAAGACTCAAATTAGCATGCATTCAATAAGCAAAAGTAAATCATCTCATGCGTCCGTACATCGTCGAATATTATCACTAATACATCCCGAATAGTGTCATACATATAACATCACTAGTACAACTAAAACCCTAGCACACGATGGGTATCGGCGCGGGCGGTGGACACCCACAGAGAAGGAACCATCACGGGATCATAGCTCCAGTGAGATCCCTGGAGAACCTGCTAGGTATTAGAGAACATGTGCTCCAACGCAAACAAGTAGCGATGGACGTGCGCGTCCTCCTCACTGACATGGTGACGCACCACCTCCGCGGAGTCCTCGAGCCTCTGGACCGTCACTGGCCCACGCGACCGTCACCAAAGAATGTTCGGGACAACGACAGGCTGGCTCCTCACCAACCTGCGCCCCCCGGTAGGTAGCGCCTCCCAGTACCACCCCGGCAGAGCCCAGTCCCGGACATGGCCCATCTGGTCAAGCAGGTGTCGTCCTCCGCCGACTCAACGACGAGGATGCGGGATAGGCATCGTCCACGTCGATGCGGGAAAATTACTTTAACTAAAAAAATAGCAACAAGTTCTTACTAACTAGTTCTATTAATTCAACTAGTTCTTACTAAAAATAAACTTACTATAAATAAAGATATTCTAGTACCTAATTAGTACCTAGTTCTTGCTAACTAATTAGTACCTAAGAACTACTACCCTAATTACCATATAATTTGATGAACCTATAGGGGTGGAAAGTGGTAGCGGATATTCCAATTATCCAACTATAAAGTGAAATAAGTGGTCAAATTTTACTCGTTTTATGATTCATCTTTGAAATTTGATTCGTTTCCACCCTTACATGAACCCTAACTCATTTGAGCCGCATCCGCATCCGATTCGTTTCCACCCTAACTAATTTGATGGAGGTAGAAACCCTAGGCAGAGGTAGGGGAGAGGGAGGAGCAGGCGTGCTCACCTCGGGTGCCTGCGACGAGGGAGGGGCAGGCGGCATCAAGGTCGTGGTCGGGG
>NC_041386.1:634417470-634435612 GCF_002162155.2 Triticum dicoccoides
GGGCGGCGTCCGGGGATGCGTTGAGGTTGAGGTCGGGGGCGGCGTCCCGGGCGGCGTTGAGGTTGGGGGTGGGGCCAGCGTTGAATCTGGGGTCGGGGGCGGCGTGGGGAGAGCGCATGGCGGCCGAGGGGCGACGGCGGCAGCGAGAGTGGAGTTGATTTGGGGGATGAAGTGGCCGTGGGGAAGGACGAACCGCGTGGTTAAGTCAGAAGTACCAGTAGTGCGTTCCAGAAAGGGCGCTACTGCTACGTTAGCTACAGCGCGTTCTGGAATACACGCTGCAGCTATAGCGATTTTCTGCAGAACCCGCTACTGCTATTCCTTTCTCCTTTTTCCCTTTTTTATTTTATTTTTCTTTACATTTTATTTTTTCCCTTTCTCCTTTTTCTATTTCTTTCATTTTCATTTACTTTTCTACTTGTTTTTCACTTTATTTTATTTCCATTAGCCGCAGCGCTTTACACGTAAGCGCACTGCAGCTAAGGAGATTAGCAGTAGTGCTGGGCCATTATACGCGCTACTGCTAGGTTGGGCTAGCCATGTGCGCCCAGTTCAAACGTAGCAGCGGCGCTTTTCGCTAGTACGCGCTACTGCTAAAGTCATAGCAGTAGCGCGGTTTATTTACACGCGCTGCTACTAAGTAGCAGCAGTGCTTGATTTTGTACAGCGCTACTGGTAAAATTCTGTGTATAGGCTTTTCCCTAGTAGTGTTCGGTCATGCAGGCCATAGCCTGGTACCCCCTAGAACACTTCCGGACTCCAATACCCTTCGTCCAATATATCAATCTTCACCGCCGGACCATTCCGGAACTCCTCGTGACATCTGGGATCTCATCCGGGACTCCAAACTACCTTTGGTAACCACATACTATTTCCCATGACAACTCTAGCGTCACCGAACCTTAAGTGTGTAGACCCTACAGGTTCGGGAACCATGCAGACATGACCGAGACACCTCTCCGGCCAATAACCAATAGCGGGATCTGGATACCCATATTGGCTCCCACATGTTCCATGATGATCTCATCGGATTAACCACGATGTCGGGGATTCTATCAATCCCGTATTCAATTCCCTTTGTCAATCGGTATGTTACTTGCCCGAGATTCGATTGTCGGTATCCCAATACCTCGTTCAATCTGGTTACTAGCAAGTCACTTTACTCGTTCTGTAACGCATGATCCCGTCACTAACTGCTTAGTCACATTGAGCTCATTATGATGATGCATTACCGAGTGAGCCCAGAGATACCTCTCCGTCATACGGAGTGACAAACCCCAGTCTCGATTCGTGCCAACCCAACAGACACTTTCGAAGATACCTGTAGTGAACCTTTATAGTCACCCAGTTACGTTGTGACGTTTAATACACCCAAAGCACTCCTACGGTATCCGGAAGTTGCACAATCTCATGATCTAAGGAAATGATACTTGACAATAGAAAAGCTCTAGCAAACGAACTACATGATCTTGTGCTATGCTTAGGATTGGGTCTTGTCCATCACATCATTCTCCTAATGATGTGATCCCGTTATCAATGACATCCAATGTCCATGGTCAGGAAACCATAACCATCTATTGATCAACGAGCTAGTCAACTAGAGGCTTACTAGGGACATGTTGTGGTCTATGTATTCACACATGTATTACGGTTTCCAGTTAATACAATTATAGCATGAACAATAGACAATTATCATGAACAAGGAAATACAATAATATCCATTTTATTATTGCCTCTAGGGCATATTTCCAACAGTCTCCCACTTGCACTAGAGTCAATAATCTAGTTCACATCACTATGTGATTGCAATGCATCCAACACCCATGGGGTTTGTTCATATCTTGCTTGTGAGAGAGGTTTATTAGTAAATGAGTCTGAACCTTTCAGATCCAGGTGTGCTTTACAAATCTCTATGTCATCTTGTAGATGCAGCTACCACGCGCTACTTGGAGCTATTCCAAATAACGGTTCTACTATACAAATCCGGTTTACTACTCAGAGTCATTCAAAGTTTGCATCGACGTAACCCTTTATGACGAACTCTTTTACCACCTCCATAATCGAGAATATTCCTTAGTCTACTAGTTACTAAGGGTAAGTTCGACCGCTGTCGTGTGATCCATTCCTGGATCACTCTTGTACCCCTTGACTGACTCATGGCAAGGCACACTTCCGGTGCGGTACACATCATAGCATACTGTAGAGCCTACGTCTAAAGCATAGGGGATGACCTTCGTCCTTTCTCTCTCTTCTGCCATGGTCAGGTCTTGAGTCTTACTCAATACTCACACCTTGTAACACAGCCAAGAACTCCTTCTTTGCTGATCTATTTTGAACTCCTTCAAAATCTTGTCACGGTATGTATTCATTTGAAAGTACTATTAAGCGTTTTTTATCTATCCTTATAGATCTTGATGCTCAATATTCAAGTAGCTTAATCTAGGTTTTCCATTGAAAACACTTTTCAAATAACCCTGCATGCTTTCCAGAAATTCTACATCATTTCTGATCAACAATATGTTAACAACATATACTCATCAAAAATTATATAGTGCTCCCACTCACTTCTTTGGAAATACAAGTTTCTCATAAACTTTGTATAAACCCAAAATCTTTGATCATCTCATCAAAGCATACATTCCAACTCCGAGATGCTTACTCCAGTCCTTAGAAGGATTGGTGGAGCTTTGCATACTTGTCAGCATCTTTCAGGATTGACAAAACCTTCTGTTTGTATCACATACAACCTTTCCTCAAGAAAAATGTCGAGGATACAATGTTTTTTACATCCTATCTGCAAGATTTCATAAATAATGCAGTAACTGCTAACATAATTCCAACAGACTCTTAGCATTGCTACGAGTGAGAAAGTCTCATCATAGTCAACTCCTTGAACTTGTCGGGAAACATCTTAACGACAAGTCGAGCTTTCTTAATGGTGACACTTACCATCATTGTCCGTCTTCCTTTTAAAATCCATCTGCACCCAACAGCCTTATGACCATCAAGTGGTTCTTCCAAAGTCTATACTTTCTTTTATACATGGATCCTCTCTCGGATTTTATGGCCTCGAGCCATTTGTCAGAATCCGGGCCCACCATCGCTTCTCCATAGCTCGTAGGTTCATTGTTGTCTACCAACATGACTTCCAAGATAGGATTACATACCACTCTGAAGTAGTATGCATCCTTGTCGACCTATGAGGTTTGGTAGTGACTTGATCCGAAGTTTCATGATCACTATCATAAGCTTCCACTTCAATTGGTGTAGGTGCCACAGGAACAACTCCCTGTGCCCTGCTACACACTAGTTGAAGTGACGGTTCAATAACCTCATCAAGTCTCCACCATCCTCCCACTCAATTCTTTCGAGAGAAACTTTTCCTCGAGAAAGGACATGTTTCTAGAAACAATCACTTTTGCTTCCGGATCTGAAATAGGAGGTATACCCAACTATTTTTGGGTGTCCTATGAAGATGCATTTATCCGCTTTGGGTTCGAGCTTATCAGCCTGAAGCTTTTCCACATAAGCATCACAGCCCCAAACTTTTAAGAAACAACAGCTTAGGTTTCTCTAAACCATAGTTCATACGGTGTCGTCTCAACGGAATTGTGTGGTGCCCTATTTAAAGTGTGTGCGGTTGTCTCTAATGCCTAACCCATAAACGATAGTGGTAATTCGATAAGAGACATCATGGTATGCACCATATCCAATAGGGTGCAGTTGTGATGTTCGGACACACCATCACACTATGGTGGTCCAGGTGGTATTAGTTGTGAAACAATTTCCACAATATCTTAATTGTGTTCCAAACTCGTAACCCAGATATTCATCTCTATGATCATATCATAGACATTTTATCATCTTGTCACGATGATCTTCAACTTCACTCTGAAATTACTTAAACCTTTCAATAATTCAGACTTGTGTTTCATCAAGTAGATATACTCAGCATCTACTCAAATCATCTGTGAAGTAAGAACATAACGATATCCACTGCGTGCCTCAGCACTCATTGGACTGCACATATCAAAATTTATTACTTCCAACAAGTTGCTTTCTTGTTCCATCTTACTGAAAACGAGGTCTTTCAGTCATCTTGCCCATGTGGTATGATTTGCATGTCTCAAGTGATTTAAAAACAAGTGAGTCCAAAGATCCATCTGTATGGAGTTTCTTCATGCATATATACCAATAGACATGGTTCGCATGTCTCAATCTTTTCAAAATGAGTGAGTCCAAAGATCCATCAACATGGAGCTTCTTCTTGCGTTTTATACCAACATGACTCAAATGGCAGTGCCACAAGTATGTGGTACTATCATTACTATCTTTTGGCATGAACATGTGTATCACTACGATCGAGATTCAATAAACCATTCATTTTAGGTGCAAGACCATTGAAGGTATTATTCAAATAAACAGAGTAACCATTATATTCTCCTTAAATGAATAACCGTGTGGCGATAAACATATAATCCAATCATGTCTATGCTCAACGCAAACACCAAATAAAAATTATTTCGGTTTAACACCAATCCCGATGGTAGAGGGAGCGTGCGACGTTTGATCACATCAACCTTGGAAACACTTCCAACACATATTGTCATCTCACCTTTAGCTAGTCTCCGCAGCCTTTTATTTCGAGTTACTAACGCTTAGCAACCGAACCGGTATTTATTACCCTGGTGCTACTAGGAGTACTAGTAAAGTACACAATAATATGATGTATATCCCAAATACTTATGTCGACCTTGCCAGCCTTCTCATCTACCAAGTATCTAGGGTAGTTCTGCTTCAGTGACCGTTCCCCTCCTTATAGAAGCACTTAGTCTCGAGTTTGGTTCAACCTTGGGTTTCTTCACTAGAGCAGCAACTGATTTGCCGTCTCATGAAGTATCCCTTCTTTCCCTTGCCCTTCTTGAAACTAGTGGTTTAACCATCAACAATTGATGCTCCTACTTGATTTCTACTTTCGCGGCATCAAACATCATGAGTTGCTCAAGGATCATCATGTCTATCCCTGATATGTTATAGTTCATCACAAAGCTCCAATAGCTTGGTGGCAGTGACTATGGAGAACCATCACTATCTCATCTAAAAGATTAACTCCCACTCGATTCAAGCGATTTCAGTACTCAGACAATCTAAGCACATGCTCAACGATTGAGTTTTTCTCTCTTAGTTTGCAGGCTTAAGAAACTTGTCAGAGGTCTCATACCTCTTGACGTGGGCACTAGTTTGAAATTCCAATTTTAGTCTTTGGAACATCTCATATGTTCTGCGACGTTTCAAAAATGTCTTTGGTGCCACAATTCTAAACCGTTAGTATTACGTACTGAACTATCACGTAGTCATCAAAACGTGTATGTCAGATGTTTCCCAACATCTACAGACGATGCTCGAGGTTCAACACATTGAGCGGTGCATTAAGGACATAACCCTTCTGTGCAGCAATGAGGACAATCCTCAGTTCACGGACCCAGTCCGCATAATTGCTATTGTCAACTCTGAACTAAATTTTCTCTAGGAACATATCTAAAACAGTAGAACCAAAGCGTGAGCTACGACATAATTTGCAAAGACCTTTTGACTATGTTCATGATAATTAAGTTCATCTAATCAAATTATTCAATGAACTCCCACTTAGATAGACATCCCTCTAGTCATCTAAGTGATACATGATCCGAGTCAACTAGGTCGTGTCTGATCATCACGTGAGATGGACTAGTCATCATCGGTGAACATCTTCATGTTGATCGTATCCACTATACGACTCATGTTCGACCTTTCGGTCTTCCGTGTTCTGAGGCCATGTCTGTACAAGCTAGGCTCGTCAAGTTAACCTAAGTGTATTGCGTGTGTAAATCTGGCTTACACCCGTTGTATGCGAATGTTAGAACCTATCACACCCGATCATCACGTGGTGCTTCGGAACAATGGACCTTAGCAACGGTGCATAGTTAGGGGGAACACTTTCTTGAAATTATTGCAAGGGATCATCTTATTTATGCTACCGTCGTTCTAAGCAAATAAGATGTAAACATGACAAACATCACGTGCAAATCATAAAGTGACATGATATGGCCAATATCATCTTGCGCCTTTGATCTCCATCTTTGAGGCGCGGCATGAACACCATCGTCACCGGCATGACACCATCATCTCCATCATCATGATCTCCATCATCGTGTCTTCATGAAGTTGCCTCGCCAACTATTACTTCTACTACTATGGCTAACGGTTAGCAATAAAATAAAGTAATTACATGGCGTTTTCTTTGACACGCAGGTCATAAATAAATTAAGACAACTCCTATGGCTCCTGTCGGTTGTCATACTCATCGACATGCAAGTCGTGATTCCTATTACAAGAACATGATCAATCTCATACATCACATATATCATTCATCACATCCTTTTGGCCATATCACATCACATAGCATACCCTGCAAAAACAAGTTAGACGTCCTCTAATTGTTGTTGCATGTTTTACGTGGCTGCTATGGGTTTCTAGCAAGAACGTTTCTTACCTACGCAAAACCACAACAGTGATATGCCAATTGCTATTTACCCTTCATAAGGACCCTTTTCATCGAATCCAATCCGACTAAAGTGGGAGAGACAGACACCCGCCAGCCACCTTATGCATCAAGTGCATGTCAGTCGGTAGAACCTGTCTCACGTAAGTGTACGTGTAAGGTCGGTCCGGGCCGCTTCATCCCACAATGCCGCCGAATCAAGATAAGACTAGTAATGGCAAGCAAATTGAACAAATCATCGCCCACAACTACTTTGTGTTCTACTCGTGCATAGAATCTACGCATAGACCTAGCTCTGATACCACTGTTGGGGATCGTAGCAATAATTCAAAATTTTCCTACGTGTCACCAAGATCAATCTAGGAGATGCTAGCAACGAGAGAGAGGGAGTGCATCTTCATACCCTTGAAGATCACTAAGCGGAAGCATTACAAGAACGCGGTTGATGGAGTCGTACTCGCAGCGATTCAAATCGCGGAAGATCCGATCTAGCGCCGAACGGACGGCGCCTTTGCGTTCAACACACGTACAGCCCGGGGACGTCTCCTCCTTCTTGATCCAGGAAGGGGAGAGGAGAAGTTGAGGGAGAACTCCAGCAGCACGACGACATGGTGGCCATGGAGCTTGTGGTTCTCCAGCAGGGCTTCGCCAAGCACTATGGAGGAGGAGGAGGAGGAGTAGGAGGAGGGAGGGCTACGCCAGAGAAGAGGTGCGACTGCCCTCCCACCCCTCCACTATATATAGGGGCAAAAAAGAGAGGGGGAGGCGCCCTAGGGTTTCCCCTAGGGGGCGGCGGCCAAGCAGATTGGATCTCCCTAGGGAAAATCCTAGGGAGACTTGCCCCCCAAGCCAAGCAGGTGGAGGCTTGCCTCCCAAGCCAGGTGGAGGCTTGCCTCCCAAGCCAGGTGGAGGCGCCCCATATTCACAAGTAACGTGGGAAAGGGTGTGGGGGGCGCACCACCCCTTAGTGGGCTGGTTTGCCCCTTCCCCTTTAGCCCATGAGGCCCTCCAACACTTGTCGGGGCTCCCGAAACACCTTTCGGTCATGCTGGCCATAGCCTGATACCCCCCAGAACACTTCCGAACTCCAATACCCTTCGTCCAATATATCAATCTTCACCGCCGGACCATTTTGGAACTCCTCGTGACATCCGGGATCTCATCCGGGACTCCGAACTACCTTCGGTAACCACATATTGGCTCCCACATGTTCCATGATGATCTCACCGGATGAACCACGATGTCGGGGATTCGATCAATCCCGTATTCAATTCCCTTTGTCAATCGGTATGTTACTTTCCCGAGATTCGATCGTCGGTATCCCAATACCTCGTTCAATCTTGTTACCGGCAAGTCACTTTACTCATTCCGTAACGCATGATCCCGTGACTAACTGCTTAGTCACATTGAGCTCATTATGATGATGCATTATCGAGTGGGCCCAGAGATACCTCTCCGTCATACGGAGTGACAAATCCCAGTCTCGATTCGTGCCAACCAAATATACACTTTCGGAGATACCTGTAGTGCACCTTTATAGTCACCCAGTTATGTTGTGACGTTTGATACACCCAAAGCACTCCTACGGTATCCGGGAGTTGCACAATCTCATGTTCTAAGGAAATGATACTTGACAATAGAAAAGCTCTAGCAAACGAACTACATGATCTCGTGCTATGCTTAGGATTGGGTCTTGTCCATCACATCATTCTCCTAATGATGTGATCCCGTTATCAATGACATCCAATGTCCATGGTCAGGAAACCATAACCATCTATTGATCAACGAGCTAGTCAACTAGAGGCTTACTAGGGACATGTTGTGGTCTATGTATTCACACATGTATTACGGTTTCCAGTTAATACAATTATAGCATGAACAATAGACAATTATCATGAACAAGGAAATACAATAATAACCATTTTATTATTGCCTCTAGGGCATATTTCCAACAGATCATGCCTAGATATTCTCATAACTATGCTCAATTCTGTCAATTGCTCAACAGTAATTTGTTCACCCACCGTAGAATACTTATGCTCTTGAGAGAAGCCACTAGTGAAACCTATGGCCCCGGGGTCTATTCTCATCATATCAATCTCCATCACTTTAATCTTGCTTTGCTTTTTTACTTTGCTTTTACTTTGCATCTTTATACCAAAAATACCAAAAATATTTGATCTATCAGATCTCACTCTCGTAACTGACCGTGAAGGGATTGACAACCCCTAATCATGTTGGTTGCGAGTAGCTATCGTTTTGTGCAGGTACGAGGGACTTGAGCGTGGCCTCCTACTGGATTGATACCTTGGTTCTCAAAAACTGAGGGAAATACTTACGCTACTATGCTACATCATCCCTTCCTCTTCGGGGAAAACCAACGCAAGCTCAAGACGTAGCAAGAAGGATTTCTGGCGCCGTTGCCGGGGAGTCTACGCAAAAGTCAACATACCAAGTACCCATCACAATCCCTATCTCTCGCATTACATTATTTGCCATTTGCCTCTCGTTTTCCTCTCCCCCACTTCACCCTTGCCGTTTTATTCGCCCTCTCTCTCTCTCTATCCTCCCTCTCTATTTGCCTCTTTTGCCTGTTTGCTCTTGTTTGCTTGTGTGCTAGATTGCTTGTTTGTCGTGATGGCTCAAGATACTACCAAATTGTGTGACTTCACCAATACCAATAATAATGATTTCCTTAGCACTCCGATTGCTCCTCTTGCTAACACTGAATCTTGTGAAATCAATGCTGCTTTGTTGAATCTTGTTATGAAAGATCAATTCGCCGGCCTTCCTAGCGAAGATGTCGTTACTCATCTGAATAGCTTCGTTAATTTATGTGATATGCAAAAGAAAAAAGATGTCGATAATGATGTCGTTAAATTGAAGCTATTTCCTTTTTCGCTTAGAGATCGTGCTAAAGCTTTTTCATCTTTGCCTAAGAATAGTATTGATTCTTGGAAGAAGTGCAAAGATGCTTTTATCTCTAAGTATTTCCCTCCCACTAAGATCATATCTCTTAGAAACGATATTATGAATTTTAAGCAACTTGATCATGAACATGTTGCACAATCTTGGGAGAGAATGAAATTAATGATACGTAATTTACCTACTCATGGTTTGAATTTGTGGATGATCATACAAATTTTTTATGCCGGATTGAATTTTGCTTCTAGAAATCTTTTAGATTCGGCCGCAGGAGGCACTTTTATGGAAATCACTTTAGGAGATGCTACTAAACTCCTAGATAATATTATGGTTAATTATTCTCAATGGCATACTGAAAGATCTTCTAATAAAAAAGTGCATGCGATAGAAGAAATCAATGTTTTGAGTGGAAAGATGGATGAACTTATGAAATTATTTGCTACTAAGAGTGTTTCTTCTGATCCTAATGATATGCCTTTTTCTACTTTGATTGAGAATAACAATGAATCTATGGATGTGAATTTTGTTGGTAGGAATAATTTTGGTAACAACGCTTATAGAGGAAATTTTAATCATAGGCCATATCCTAGTAATCCTTCTAATAATTATGGGAATTCCTACAACAACTCTTATGGAAATTATAATAAGATGCCCTCTGAATTTGAGAATAGTGTTAAAGAGTTTATGAATTCACAAAACAATTGTAATGCTTTGTTTGAAGAGAAATTGCTTAAAGTTGATGAATTGGCTAGAAACATTGATAGAATTTCTCTTGAGATTGATTATTTAAAGATTAGATCTATTCCTCCTAAGCATGATATCAATGAGTCTCTTAAAGCCATGAGAATTTCCATTGATGAGTGCAAGGAAAGAACCGCTAGGATGCGTGCTTCCAAAGATGCCTTTATTAAAGTGTGTTCTTCCAATTCCTATGAAAATCAAGATGAAGATCTAAAAGTTATTGATGTGTCCCCTATTAAATCTTTGTTTTGCAATATAAATCTTGATGAAACTGAATATGATCTTCCTTTACCTAGAAGGTGTTCTAAAAATTCGGAGTATTTAGATCTTTATGATGAAATTGATGAAAGTGGGATTGAAAGAAATAAAAATCTAGATGTTGCTAAACCCACTATATTGGATTTCAAGGAATTTAATTATGAAAGTTTCTCTTTAATTGATTGTATTTCCTTGTTGCAATCCGTGCTAAATTCTCCACATGCTTATAGTCAAAATAAAGCCTTCACCGAACATATTGTTGATGCCTTGATGCAATCTTATGAAGAAAAACTTGAGTTGAAAGTTTCTATCCCTAGAAAACTCTATGATGAGTGGGAACCAACTATTAAAATTAAAATTAAAAATCATGAGTTTTATGCTTTGTGTGATTTGGGTGCTAGTGTCTCCACTATTCTCGAAACTTTGTGTGGTTTGCTAGATTTCCGCAATTTTGATGATTGCTCTCTAAACTTGCATCTCGCGGATTCTACTATTAAGAAACCTATGGGAAGGATTAATGATGTTATTATTGTTACAAATAGGAATTATGTGCCTGTAGATTTCATTGTTCTTGATATAGATTGCAATCCTTCTTGCCCTATTATTCTTGGTAGACCTTTCCTTAGAACGGTTGGTGCGATTATTGATATGAAGGAAGAGAATATTAGATTTCAATTTCCATTAAAAAAAGGGCATGGAACACTTTCCAAGAAAGAAAATAAAATTACCATATGAAACTATCATGAGAGCCACTTATGGATTGCCTACCAAAGATGGCAATACCTAGATCTATCCCCACTTTTATGCCTAGCTAGGGGCGTTAAACGATAGCGCTTGTTGGGAGGCAACCCAATTTTATTTTTATTCCTCGCTTTTTTCTCCTGCTTAGTAATAAATAAATTATTTAGCCTCTGTTTTGGCTGTGTTTTTTGTGTTCAATTAGTGTTTGTGCCAAGTAGAACCGTTGGGAAGACTTGGGGAAAGTCTTGTTGAACTTGCTGTAAAAAACAGAAACTTTAGTGCTCACGAGAACTGCTGTCATTTTTATTTGAAGAGTGATATTTAGTTAACTCTTTTGCAGATAATTAATAGATAATTTCCTCACGTCCAGAAATTTATTTTAGAATTTTTGGGGTTCCAGATCTTGCTCTAGCTACAGATTACTACAGACTGTTCTGTTTTTGACAGATTCTGTTTCCGTGTGTTGTTTGCTTATTTTGATGAATCTATGGTTAGTAAAATAGTTTATAATCCATAGAGAAGTTGGAATACAGTAGGTTTAACACCAATATAAATAAAAAATGAGTTCATTACAGTACCTTGAAGTGGTCTTTTGTTTTCTTTCGCTAACGGAGCTCACGAGTTTTCTATTTTGAGTTTTGTGTTGTGAAGTTTTCAAGTTTTGGGTGAATTCTTTTGATGGATCATGGAACAAGAAGTGGCAAGAGCCTAAGCTTGGGGATGCCCATGGCACCCCCAAGATAATTCAAGGACACCAAGAAGTCAAAGCTTGGGGATGCCCCGGAAGGCATCCCCTCTTTCGTCCACTTCCATCGGTAATTTACTTGGAGCTATATTTTTATTCACCAACATGATATGTGTTTTGCTTAGAGCGTCTTGTATTATTTGTGTCTTTGTGTCTTAGTATGCCACAATCATCCTTGCTGTACACACCTTTTGAGAGAGCCATACATGAATTAAAATATGATAGAATACTCTATGTGCTTCACTTATATCTTTTGAGCTAAGTAGTTTTGCTCTATGTGCTTCACTTATATCTTTTGAGCTAAGTAGTTTTGCTCTATGTGCTTCACTTATATCTTTTGAGCTAAGTAGTTTTGCTCTATGTGCTTCACTTATATCTTTTGAGTGTTATAATTTTGCTCTATGTGCTTCACCTAGATCTTTTAGAGCACGGTGGTGGATTTGTTTTAAAGAAACTATTGATCTCTCATGCTTCACTTAAATTATTTTGAGAGTCTCTTAATAGCATGGTAATTTTCTTAATAATAATATGCTTAGTATTCAAGATTTGTGAAACTTTCTTTTGAGTGTGTTGAATACTAAGAAAAGATTGAAGCTTGATAATTGTTTTGAGATATGGAGGTGATAATATTAAAGTCATTCTAGTTGAGTATTTGTGAATTTAAAGAATACTTGTGTTAAAGTTTGTGATTCCCGTAGCATGCACGTATGGTGAACCGTTATGTGATGAAGTCGGAGCATGATTTATTTATTGATTATCTTCCTTATGAGTGGCGGTTGGGGACGAGCGATGGTCTTTTCCTACCAATCTATCCCCCTAGGAGCATGAGCGTAATACTTTTCTTTGATAACTTCTAGATTTTTGCAATAAGTATATGAGTTCTTTATGAATAATGTTGAGTCCATGGATTATACGCACTCTCACCCTTCCACCTTTGCTAGCCTCTCTGATACCGCGCACTTTTCGCCGGTATCATAGACCTACCATATACCTTCCTCAAAACAGCCACCATACCTACCTATCATGGCATTTCCATAGCCATTCCGAGATATATTGCCATGCAACTTTCCACCGTTCTGTTCATGACACATTCCATCATTGTCATATTGCATATCCCGGTACACCGCCGAATGCATTCACATAGAGTCATATTTTGTTCTAAGTATCGAGTTATAATTGTTGAGTTGTAAGAAAAATAAAAGTGTGATGATCATCATTATTAGAGTATTGTCCCAGTGAGGAAAGGATGATGGAGACTATGATTCCCCCATAAGTCGGGATGAGACTCCCGACGAAAAATAAATAAAAGAGGCCAAAGAAGCCCAAATAAAAAAGAAAGAAAAGAGGCCATAAAAAAGAGAAAAGGCCCAAATAAAACATATATATATAAAATGAGAGAAAAATAGAGAAGGGATAATGTTACTATCCTTTTACCACACTTGTGCTTCAAAGTAGCACCATGATCTTCATAGTAGAGAGTCTCTCATGTTATCACTTTCATATACTAGTGGGAATTTTACATTATAGAACTTGGCTTGTATATTCTAATGATGGGCTTCCTCAAATTGCCCTAGGTCTTCATGAGCAAGCAAGTTGGATGCACATCCACTTAGTTTCTTTTTGAGCTTTCATATAATTATAGCTCTAGTGCATCCGTTGCATGGCAATCCCTACTCACTCACATTGATATCTATTGATGGGCATCTCCATAGCCCGTTGATACGCCTAGTTGATGTGAGACTATCTTCTCCTTTGTTGTCTTCTCCACAACCACCATTCTATTCCACCTATAGTGATATATCCATGGCTCACGCTCATATATTGCGTGAAGATTGAAAAAGTTTTGAAAAAGTTAGAGTATGAAACAATTGCTTGGCTTGTCATTGGGGTTGTGCATGATTTAAATACTTCATGTGGTGAAGATAGATCATAGCCAGACTATATGATTTTGTAGGGATAACTTTCTTTGGCCATGTTATTTTGAGAAGACATAATTGCTTTGTTAGTATGCTTGAAGTATTATTATTTTTATGTCAATATGAACTTTTGTCTTGAATCTTTCGAATCTGAATATTCATATCACAATTAAGAAGATTTGCATTGAAATTATGCCAAGTAGCACTCCGCATCAAAAATTCTCCTTTTATCATTTACCTACTCGAGGACGAGCAGGAATTAAGCTTGGGGATGCCTGATACGTCTCCAACGTATCTATAATTTTTGATTGCTTCATGCTATATTATCTACTGTTTTGGACTATATTCGGCTTTATTTTCCACTTTTATATTATTTTTGGGACTAACCTATTAATTGGAGGCCCAGCCCAGAATTGCTGTTTTTTGCCTATTTCAGTGTTTCGGAGAAACAGAATATCAAATGGAGTCCAAACGGAATAAAATCTTCGGGAACGTGATTTTCTCACCGAACGTGATCCAGGAGACTTGGACCCTACTCCAAGGAGTCAAAGAGGAGGTCACAAGGGTGGGGGCGCCCCCCCCCCCTAGGGCGCGCCCCCTACCTCGTGGGCCCCTCGGTGCTCCACCAACGTACTCCTTCCTCCTATATATACATACGTAGCCCCAAACGATCAGAACAGGAGCCAAAAACATAATTCCACCGCTGCAACTTTCTGTATCCACGAGATCCCATCTTGGGGCCTGTTCCGAAGCTCCGCCGGAAGAGGGCCGTCATCACAGAGGGCTTCTACATCATCATAGCCTCTCCGATGAAGTGTGAGTAGTTTACCTCAGACCTTCGGGTCCATAGTTAGTAGCTAGATGGCTTCTTCTCTCTTTTTAGATCTCAATACAAAGTTCTCCCCCTCTCTTGTGGAGATCTATTCGATGTAATATTCTTTTTGCGGTATGTTTCTTGAGACCGATGAATTGTGGGTTTATGATCAAGTCTATCTATGAATAATATTTGAATCTTCTCTGAATTCTTTTATGTATGATTGGTTATCTTTGCAAGTCTCTTCGGATTATCCGTTTGGTTTGGCCAACTAGATTGGTAGTTCTTGCCATGGGAGAAGTGCTTAGCTTTGGGTTCGATCTTGCGGTGTCCTTTCCCAGTGATAGAAGGGGCAGCAAGGCACATATTGCATCATTGCCATCGAGGATAAGAAGATGGGGTTTATTTCATATTGCATGAATTTATCTCTCTACATCATGGCATCTTGCTTAAGGCGTTACTCTGTTTTTAACTTAATACTCTAGATGCATGCTGGATAGCGGTCGATGAGTGGAGTAATAGTAGTAGATGCAGAATCGTTTCGATCTACTTGTCACGGACGTGATGCCTATATACATGATCATGCCTAGATATTCTCATAACTATGCTCAATTCTGTCAATTGCTCAACAGTAATTTGTTCACCCACCGTAGAATACTTATGCTCTTGAGAGAAGCCACTAGTGAAACCTATGGCTCCCGAGTCTATTCTCATCATATCAATCTCCATCACTTTAATCTTGCTTTGCTTTTTTACTTTGCTTTTAGTTTTTACTTTGCATCTTTATACCAAAAATACCAAAAATATTATATCTATCAGATCTCACTCTCGTAAGTGACCGTGAAGGGATTGACAACCCCTAATCGCGTTGGTTGCGAGTAGCTATCGTTTTGTGCAGGTACGAGGGACTTGAGTGTGGCCTCCTACTGGATTGATACCTTGGTTCTCAAAAACTGAGGGAAATACTTACGCTACTCTGCTGCATCATCCCTTCCTCTTCGGGGAAAACCAACGCAAGCTCAACACGTAGCATAGTGCTGATCATAACACTTCTATTAAAATGCTTAAAGAAGTTATTTTTCCGAGGTTTGGAGTCCCTAGATATTTAATGACTGATGGTGGTTCACATTTCATTCATGGTGCTTTCCATAAAATGCTTGCTAAATATGACGTCAATCATAGAATTGCATCTCCGTATCACCCACAGTCTAGTGGTCAAGTAGAATTGAGTAATAGAGAACTTAAATTAATTTTGCAAAAGACTGCCAATAGGTCTAGAAAGAATTGGTCCAAGAAACTTGATGATGCATTATGGGCCTATAGAACTGCATATAAAAATCCTATGGGTATGTCTCCGTATAAAATGGTATATGGAAAAGCATGTCACTTACCTCTCGAACTAGAACGTAAGGCATATTGGGCTATTAAAGAGCTCAACTATGATTTCAAACTTGCCGGTGAAAAGAGGTTATTTGATATTAGCTCACTTGATGAATGGAGAACCCAAGCTTGAAAATGTCAAGTTGTTTAAAGAAAAGGTTAAAAGATGGCATGACAAAAGCATACAAAAGCGTGAGTTTAATGTAGGTGATTATGTATTGCTATACAACTCTCGTTTAAGATTTTTTGTAGGAAAACTTCTCTCTAAATGGGAAGGCCCCTATGTTATCGAGGAGGTTTATCGTTCCGGTGCCATAAAAATCAACAAGTTCGAAGGCACAAATCCGAAGGTGGTAAATGGTCAAATAATCAAACATTATATCTCAGGTAATCCCATAAATATTGAAACCAATATTATTGAAACCATAACCCCAGAGGAATACATAAGGGACACTTTCCAGAACGTTTCAGACTCTGAAAAGGAATAGATCTAGATTATCATGACGTCGCCAAGTGCTTCCAAGGACAAGTTCTTTGAGAAGGTCATCAACCCTTACCTCACGGAGGTGCTGCGACACCCTCAAACCATTGAGATGCATGATGGGTTGCTGCACATCTGCGATGCTGAGGGACCAAAGGGAACCGGGAGCGTGGAGACAAGGCTCGAAGCAATTGAGCAACAAGTTTTCAAGTGCCAAGGGATGGTGGAGCATGGAATCAATGCTAGCCACACAATGCTCGCGGAGTTCACTAACAACTACAAGCCGGATGCCAAGAACACCGAGGAGGCCATCTTCAAGCTACATGAGATGATCGAGCACCTCCAAGCCCAAATATATGACCTGCAAAACCAAAACTGTGAGTATGAATATAGATTCAAAAGAATGAGTTTGGCTACAGATTCGAGGATTCCGGAGACTCGATCATCCTTCTATGATGGTGAATCTATGCCTTGGAAGATGGATGACAAGCCCGCATCATCAACAACACCTCCACCTTCTTCACCAACCAAGGAGATATAATCACATGGGTATGGGCACTCCCCTTGGCAACTGCCAAGCTTGGGGGAGGTGCCCAGGTATCATATCACAATCACAACTCCTATCTTTACCGTTTTCCTTAGTTCGATCCTATTAGTAGTATTTTGATCTAGTAGAAGAAAGTTTATGGCATGATCTAGTTTTAAGTTTTGCTTTATGATCTCTCTATGTAATCGAGTCCGTGAGCTATATAAGAAAGATTAGTGTTGAGTCAAGGGCTTGATTTCCTTGCTATGATCTTGGGTGAATAAAATAAAAGAGAAAAAGAATAAGAAGAAACAAAAGTTCATATTGATCTTATTGATAGTAATGACTTCACATAGAAAGATCGTGATGATTAAAAGTTGTTGGGAATTGGCAGACATAGCTTTGGTCATCGTTGCAATTAATAGGAAGTAATAAGGAAAGAGAGGTTTCACATATAAATATACTATTATTGACATCTTTTATGATTGGGAGCACTCATTAAAATATGACATGCTAAGAGTTGATGTTGGACAAGGAAGACAATGTAATGGGCTATGTTTTCTTATATCTGAGATAAAGTATGTTGTCATGGATCATTCAACATGTTGAGCTTGCCTTTCCCCCTCATGCTAGCCAAATTCTCAGCACCAAGTAGAGATACTACTTGTGCTTCCAAATACCCTTAAACCAGTTTTGCCATGAGAGTCCACCATATCTACCTATGGATTGAGTAAGATCCTTCAAGTAAGTTGTCAACGGTGCAAAGCAACAAAAATTGCTCTAAATATGTATGATTAGTGTGGGAGAAATAAGCTTTATACGATCTTGTGATCTGGAAGTAATAAAAGCGACGGACTGCATAATAAAGGTTCATATCACAAGGGGCAATATAAAGTGACGTTCTTTCGCATTAAGATTTTGTGCATCCAACCATAAAAGCGCATGGCAACCTCTGCTTCCCTCTGCGAAGGGCCTATCTTTTATTATTATCTTCTACCTTATGCAAGTGTCATGTTGATCTTCACCTCTCCTTTTTTCATTTTATCCTTTGGCAAGCCCAGCATGTTGGAAAGA